>NC_056737.1:1358356800-1358646800 GCF_019279795.1 Protopterus annectens
GGACCTGAGACAGGGGAGTCTACCAATCCTGAGAGAACACATCTAGCACAGGGAGTTCTGGATTTAAAGAAAGCATCTACTCTGTAGTGTTTTGTGAAGGTGTGAAGAGGTGATCATGTGGCAGATTCTAGAACACCACTGGAATAAATTCCCTTAAGAAGGCTCCAGAAGAACAAACTGCTCTAGTGGAGTGAGCTATAATAGGAGAAAATAAGGACTTACCATATTGAGAATAAATAAATGAAAAAAGATTTTGAGATCCATTTAGAACTGCCTGACTGGAGACCAGGTTGCTCAACTTGCCTTCCTGAAATGAATCAAAAAGTTGATTTGTCTTCCTAATATCTTCAGTCTTAATCAAATAGAGCCTTAGTTACATGGGCACATCCATGGTGTGCTAGAGTCTTTCGCCTTTGTTGAGGGTTTGAAAAGAAAGTACGCAAATTAATAGCCTGATTGAGAGACAATTCATTAACAACTTTGTGTTAACCCTTCTTTCATGCCCAAAGAAAAGCCCCATCCCTGAGGAAAATAAGAAAAGGAGGTGAAGTCATAAGATCTTGAAGCTCAGAAACCCTCTTAACAGAGATAAGGACTACCAGAAAAATGGTTTTACAAGTAGAAAGCTTCAGAGGAGCAGAGGCTACCAGTTCAAGAGGTGGATGAATGAGTTTTTCCAAGACAAAACTGAGATCCCAGGGAAGGGGAATGTCCCTTCTAGGTGGACTCAAGTGAAGGATGCTTTTCAGGAATTGCTTGATTTAATTTCTAGAAAGCAAAAATGGATTATGAGGCATACATGCAAAAATGGCAGATAAGTGTGCTTTGATAGAATATTTTACACCAGCTTTAATGAGTTCACACAAATAAGATGGAATTAGTTTATTTATCCTTTGTTAACCAATACAGGAAATTTGACAAGGGCATCTGGGAACTTCCCCTACTCTTGGTAGTCGGGGGAAGGATTTGTGTGTTACACATCCTGACTTCCTGTTTCCTGCCCAGGCACAGAGGCAGCCAGGACGAACAGGAAGAAAATATGGCTGATTCAGCTGTGGCTGAAAATGAAGTTAAGGTTGATGAAAATGCAGCTGAAATGGTAGAATCGCTACCAGAAGTTTTTTTCTGGTGCTGTGGGTGCAGAAAAAAACAGTGATATTGGAAGAAAAGGAGACTGTAGCTGTAACAGAGATGGATTCAGAGGAAAACTTTCAGAGGGGATTGTTTGAAGGAGAGACCGTTACCTCTGAGAAATGCATTACAACCCTCCAATCGGGAGGGTTGCGGGATGATTATTTGGAAGAAATGGTAAACCAAAGTGAACCAGAAAGTGGAGCAGCAATTTCAAGGAGTGACATCATGGAGAAAATAGAAGAAGAAAATGGAGAAGAAGATACTGTGCCAGAAAAAGTTCAAAAGACAAAAACTTGTGCACAGACTGTGGGAGAAGGAGCAAAGAAGAAAATATATGATGAAGGAGGACTATGAACTGGGGGATGGGAATGTGGAGTAATACTGAAAATGGAAAAGGATAATGTTATGCACGTACCCAGTATTATTGATGTTCATGGTAATAGGGGTTTTGTGAAATACGGGGGTCAACCAAAAACTTATTTTTGTGGAAAAAAAGATTTAAACAATGAATGTGATTAAAAAAATATGTTATTTATGTGGTAAAATGGCATAATGCAAAAAAATTGATTTAAAGTGCAAAAAATCTGACAATAGTGGTCATTCATGGCTAGAATGTGAAAGGAAAGTGCAAGAAAATGAAAATGAAGTTATACAGGACAATGACAGTAGAATGTGTTATACAAGAGAATGTACAAAAAGATGTAACTGATAAAGAGGTTATACATGAAGTTAAAGAAAGTAATATGGAAAAACAAACAGTGGAGACAAGAAGAAGCTGACTGGTGTACAGTAAGAAATAAAAAGAATTTGAAAGTGAAAAAAGTTAAAGAAAGTAAAAGAAAATTCAAAAACAATGCTTAGAGAAAATAAGAAATGAAAGGGATAAACATTTTATTATACTAACTGTTCTTAAAAGCTGAAAATATTAGCTTTAAATATGAACAGTATGAAAAATCTTAAAAGGAGAATAGGTATATTACAACGGTGTGCTGCAGTAGATGCACATATTGTTTTACACAATATCAGATTATTAACAGAGGAAGAAAGAACACAAACTGAAAAACTTTGGAATGATGTAGTTTGGAACATGGGGAAAAAAACATGTTCGGGCATATGTAAATTATGTAATGAAAGCATTAAAATATTAGCTGTAACCATAGTGGAACTAGGCCGAACTACAGTAATAGACATGAGATGGAAAAAATGTGTGTATAGAATTATAGCTTTAGATGCATATGTAATAAAAAAAAAAAAAAAAGAGAAATGTTTAAAAATATTCTTGAATATATTTGTGCAAATATGGACAATACAGTGGTGGGTGATTTTAATTGTAATTTATAGAAAAATAAAAGCAATTGGGATGTTAAAATAGGTAAAGAAATTATGAGAAGTGGAAAGTAAAGTGTATGGGAAAATAACCACTGGACCTATAAAAGGAATGAAATACGACAAATTGATTATTTTTTAATATCTGACAGTTTAATAAAAATGAATCATGTAAGCTGGACTTTCAGATCATGTGGCAATATGGGTTAAAGTACAGGAAAATGAAGACTATATAAGAGAATAGGAAAAGGAATAAAGAGAATTAATGAAAATGAATTAGAATTAGAAGAGAAAAAAGAACTCATGGAATTATGGAAAAATCATACGACTTTGAGGGAGTTTTATGAGAATTGGACTGGTGGCTTAATTTTAAAGAAAAATATAAAGTATTTTTAGAATGTATAAGGAAAAAAGAAAAGAAAAAGAGAGGTATAAGATATTAAGTCAAGAAACATTTAGAGACTTATTAAAGAAACATTCCTTTTATGAAAAAGGGAAATATATAAAATGAATCAAATTAAAATCAACTTGTTATATAAGCAAAAATATTGTTTACAAGGAAAGAAAGAAGAGGTAGCATTCTATTTGAGTAAAATAATAAAAGAAGGAAAAATAATAAGAGAATTAAAAAATAAGGAAGGTAAGCAAATAAGACAGCAAGAATTAATAATATACGAAATAATTAGAGAATATGTATTGGAATTATATGTTGAGAGAAGAAAACATAGAACAAATTTATAAAGGTAAAAAATTAAATAAAAAAAAAGATTAGTATTTAGAACAAAAAAAATAACCATGAAAGAATTGAATGAAATTCTAAAATACATTAACATGAATTCTGCAACAGGACTGGACAGAATTGAAAATGGTATGTATAAAGAAATGAAAGAATGGCAAAAAATATTTTATAGAAGTTATGAAGGAATGGTTAGAAACAGTTAGTTATGTACTCACCAAAACGATCGATGTATGTGGTCCATCTCGCCTACATTCCTTACTCACGGGTTCGGAGCCAAGAATCAGCTCCGACTCGGGAAAACTTCTCTAGCACAAAGTCTCTAATTGGCTGGGCTAACCCGGTATCCCAGGATGCACCTCGCCCTAGCCCCAGATCTTGTTTGCAATCATAACAATCATAACACTCATAACCCATACTCAATAAACACCGGAAGAAATTCCAGCCAGATAAGGGAACCAAATCACTGACCTTGAAGGGTCCACAGAGCCAATATTCTTCCAAATCCTCTAGGAAGGGGGCAGGTGGGAGGGTATGTAGGAATGCAGGCGAGATGGACCACATACATCGATCGTTATGGTGAGTACATAACTAACTGATGTTATGTGGTCCTATCTCGCCTACATTCCTTACTCACGGGACAGTGTCCCTAGCACTTCTATCCTGGGAGGCTCATAAGAAGATACTCCTGAGAACCGTGGAACCAAAGGAAGCCCGGCCCCTAGAAGCCACATCCAGCTTGTAATGAGAAATAAAAGTGTTGGGAGGAGCCCAAGTGGCCGCCGCACAAATATCATCCAAGGAAAGCCTAGCATGGAAAGCTACCGATGTAGACATAGCCCTGGTAGAATGAGCCTTGACGGGAAAGGGTAAAGTTCTGTCTGCTGATGAGTAGATGAATGAAATACAATCTTTGATCCATTTAGAAATCATGCACTTGGAAATAGGACAACCTGCTCTGTTCTCTGAAAAGGACACAAACAGTTGATCAGATTGCCTAACATGCTTAGTCCTATGTAAATAAAATCTCAGTTGTCTGTGCACATCCAACTGATGAAACCTGAACTCTGCTTTATTGGAAAATTCCAGAAAAAACACTGGTAGCTCAGTAGATTGCTGGAGATTGACAGTGGATGACACCTTCGGAAGGAAGGACGGGTTAAGCCTCAGGAAAACTCTGTCCTTATGAAAGATCAAATACGGAGGTTTAATGGACAAGGCTTGAAGTTCTGATACCCTCCTGGCCGATGTAATGGCTATCAGAAAAGCTGTCTTCCAAAATAAGAATTTTAAGTCGCAAGTGGCAGCCGGTTCAAAGGGTGGTGATGGAATAGCTTGTAGCACAAGGTTCAAGTCCCATGGCAGTACAGGCTCAGAAACTGGGGGACGAAGTAACCAAGCGCCTTTTAGAAAGGCTTTACAGAGTTTGTGGCCCATAAGAGAGGGCTCATAAGATGTGTGAAAATTGGAAATTGCAGCCAACTGTACTTTAATGGTAGCGGGCGCAGAGCCCTGACAGAACAACATGGCTAAAAAATCTAAGAACGACATAATAGGGGCTGTGAAGGGGTCCAAGCCTTGGGCCTGAGCCCAAATGGAGAATCTCCTCCATTTGCTGGAATAAACCTTCCTGGTGGAAGACTTATGAGAAGAAGACCAGATGTGCACCACTTCAGGTGAAAAGGAATGTCGCCTGACTAGTGACGGAAGTGGAGCAGCCAGGCTGTCAACCCGAGAGTTCGCAGGGATGGATGAAGTTGTCCTGACATGTGAATCAGGAGGTCCGGCACTGGGTCCAGAGTCCACGGACGGTCCAGTGCGTACCGTTGAAGAAAAGGGAAAAAGAAGTTATGTACTCACCATAATGTTCCATCTGAGTAGGTACTTCATTTGTCTGCAACCTGTGGGTATGGGATCCGACCTCGGATCCAAGCCAGCAGCTTTACTAGCTAAAAGATCCGAGCTCCTGGCTCCTCCCCTTTACCCATAATCCCCTGCTACATGCTCCCTTTCCTCAGATCGAGTTTGCTTAATCTAACAACTAAGACCCTCGACAGAGGACCAAGTAAATGCCTAAGCACATGAAACAATCTCAATCATGATCAGGAACCACGATAATGGTTAGGGGGCATGGAGGGGGGGGGGTCGGTTGCAGACAAATGAAGTACCTACTCAGATGGAACGTTATGGTGAGTACATAAAGTCTTTATCTGAAGTAGTTACTTCATTTGCTCTGCAACCTGTGGGACAGAGTCCCCAGTTACCTAAAACCTTGGGAGGCCCTCAAGGAAGGATATTCCGAAGCACCGTGGAGCCAAAGGAAGCCCTACTCCTGGATATCATATCCAATTTATAATGAGAAATGAATGTATGGGAAGAGGACCAAGTAGCTGCTAAACATATGTCGTCCAGGGGAACCCTGGACCAGAAGGCTGCTGATGTGGCTATGGATCGGGTTGAGTGAGCATGGACTCCCGATAGTAGCAGGTTTACCTACGCATGAATGATGCACTGTGAAATCCAATTTGCTAAGGTAACTTTGGTAATAGCTCTACATAGAGCAGATTTGGCAAAGGACACAAACAATTGATCAGCCTTGCGAGTATCCTTCGTCCTGTGCAAGTAATAACTTAAGTTGTCTATGTACATCCAACTTCTGTAATTTGTATTCCCCTTTGTTCTGAAAGTTGGGAAAGAACACTGGTAAATTAATTGACTGATTAATATTCGACTCCGAAACCACCTTTGGTAAGAAGGAGAGACACTCTATCCCTATGAAAGATTAGATAGGGGGGTTTCATGCAAAGGGCTTGAAGTTCCGAAACCCTCCTGGCTGAAGTAATAGCAACTAGAAAGGCTGTTTTCAATGATAAGAACTTTAATGGAATTGAGGCGGCAGGCTCAAAAGGTGGGCTTGTTAATACTTGTAAAACCAAAGTTAGGTCCCATGGTGGGACCGCAGTCTTAACTGGTGGTTTCAATAGAAAAATACCTTTCAAGAAGGTTTTGCATATCTTCGCAGAAGCTAAAGATCCCAGCCCATCCCCTACATGAAAATGGGAAATGGCTGCCAATTGTACCTTAACTGTAGATGCACTGGCTCCTTGATGAAAAATGTGCGACAGAAAATCAAGAACCGCCGGGACAGGGACGGTAAAGGGATCTAAGCCCTTGTCCTTAGCCCAGACAGAAAAACGCTTCCATTTACTACTGTAAATTTTCCTGGTAGCAGGCTTGTGAGCCGCTACCAGAATGAACTTTACTGGTGATGAGATGCCGAGTCTCCTTGCCATCAGTGGAACTGGATCAACCCGCGAGCTTGAGGTTTACCAGGTTCGGGGGTTGCAATCCCACAGGATGCTAAATCAGATCCGGAATGGGATCTAAGATCCATAGAGGAACTACACTGTGAGACCGCAGAGAAGGGAACCAGATCTGGCGAGGCCAGAATGGGGCTATGAGGATAATTCTGCTCCCCAACCAACTTGCTTTCTGAATGAACTTCGTCATAAGAGGAAGGGGGGGGGTAAGCATAGAGGAGACCGGGTGGCCAAGCATGAACCAGAGTGTCTCTGGGGCTCTCCCCTGGTGGAGGAAGTATCGCAAAAAACTTGTTGCACTTTGTGTTTGACGGAGAAGCGAAAAGATCGCAGCAAGATAGACCCCATTTGAGGAAAATCTGTTTCGCAACTGATGGTTTCAGAGACCACTCGTACGGTGTGAGGATCACACGACTCAGTTTGTCCGCCAGAATGTTGGACCGGCCCGGAATGTGCGTTGCTACCAGAAAGCGGTTGGTGGATATCGCCCACTCCCAAACTCTCATAGCCTCCCGACAAAGGGGGCAAGATCTGGTCCCTCCCTGTTTGTTTATGTACCAGACTACAGCCATGTTGTCTGTTTGAACCGCAATAGTCCCTAGAGGAAGAAGGTTGTGGAGAGCTTGCAACGCCAGAAGCACCGCCCTCATCTCTAGGACACTGATATGCAAAGCGGTCTCTAAGGGGGGTCCACGTGCCTTGGACGGTTCTGCCCAAAGAATGCCCCCCCCACCCGAGGCGAGAAGCATCCGTGGTCAACATGGCTTGGGGCGGAGACATCACGAAGGGTCTCCCTTCCCGCAGCTCCCGTGAGCGAAGCCACCAGAGGAGGGAGTCCCTGCAAGCCCTGCTCAGGGGAATAGGAGTGTTCAACGGATGTAGCAATAGAGACCATTGGACTTGAAGGGTCCATTGCAGAATCCTCATTCGTAGATGCGCGTGTAGACAAAGACTGATTGCCGCCGCCATACAGCCTAGTGCTCTCAGGACTAACTCTGCCGATGGAGCCAGGTTCTGAAGGAGGGCTATGACCTGACATGACAAACTGTTCACCCTGTCTGAAGTTAGTAGGGCCCAAGAGAGGCGAGTGTCCAATTTGGCCCCTATAAATTCCAGAACCTGCACAGGATGAAGAAAGGACTTTTGAAGGTTTACCGAAATGCCCAAACTCTGGGCAAGAGTTCGAGCATAATCCCTGGCAACACACAGTTGATGCCCGTTGGAGGCGGTGAGGAGCCAGTCGTCCAGGTATGGAAAGACCTGAATGCCCTGGAGTCTCAGGTGGGCTGCAACCACTGCCATGACCTTGGTGAACACCCTGGGGGCTGAGGTGAGGCCGAACGGAAGAACCTGGCTGGCTCCCAGCCGGAAGCGGAGAAACCTCCTGGATCGTCTGTCCATCAAAATGTGGTAGTACGCATCCTTGAGGTCTATGGAGCGCATCCAGTCGTTCTCCCAAAGGAGGGGGAGAATTGATTGAAGAATGACCATCCGGAATTTCTCTTTGGGAATGAACAGGTTCAGGGAAGACAGATCTAGAATCGGTCTCAAGTCCCCTGTCTTTTTTGGCACTAAAAAGAACCCAGAGTAATTGCCCAATCCGAACTGGCCTGGGGGGACGTGCTGGATGGCTCTTTTTTCTAGCAGCTTTGAAACCTCCGAAGCTGCCGCCTCCCTTTTATCGGGTGGGACATCGGGGAGGCGCTTCGTAGGAGGGGGAAGACTTAGAAAGGGAATGGTGTAACCTCTGGATATGATTCGAAGCACCCAACGATCCGTTGTAATGGACTCCCAATTTGGAGGTGCTCCGACAGACGCCCCCCAACTGCCTCCAGAGAGGGAAAGCCCTCAGGGCTGTTGCACGGGCCTGTCCGAGAACGGTTCTCTAGACCCGAAGTTACACAGCCCCCCTCTGCCTCTGGGCCGGCGTCCACCTTGCCCTCATCTGCCTCTGAAGGACGAGGGGTCCGAAGCTGGGCGGGATTGCTGAGACTTCCGGAACCACATCTTCTTTTGTCCCTTTGATTCCTGGAAAAGGATCGCTGGGGATTTGAGAAGCGGACCCCGAGGGCAGACCGTGTCTTCCCGTCCTTTTCGCTTTGGACCAGCGTCTCGCGGATGGTCTTGCCGAACAGTGAAGAACCATCAAAGGGCGCGTTCGCGAAGGACGCCTTAAAGGGTTCCGCAAAATCGCAAAGGCGGAGCCAGGTGTGACGCCACAAGACGACCCCTGCTCCGCTAGCTCTAGTGGCTCCCTCCGTAGCATGGGAGAGTAGCCGCATAGACGTGCTAGATATAGACTTTAGAGTGGCCATACGAGTCGAGAAAGTCCTCTTATCCTCGACAGTCATGGACTCCGGTGGAGCTGCAGTGTATTCCTTTATTAGGTCTTACTGGAGTCTGATGATGTGTGCCATGCAGTTCAGCGCCCTTACAGAGAAGGTGGCGGAAGCAAACATCTGCTTCCCAATGCGGTCCAACGTCCGAGATTCTTTATCCGGAGGGTGGACCGAGGAACTCTCCTGCACGAGTTCCTTCTTCGTGGCAGCCACCACCAACATGGCATCCACAGGTGAACCCTTAGACCAGGCCTGCTATCAGAGGGAGGGCTAAGAATTTTGTCTGGCCGTCTTGGAATTGGCTCCACGGTGTCGGGCTCCTTCCACGCCCTGGTAGTAATTAAGTCTACCAGGGGGTCAGCCGGGGGGGACACCCAGGAGGTAGACGGGCCTGCCTCAAACGCCTCCAGAAACACGGACTCATCCGAGGAAGGTTTTTGGGCAGACCACACCCCCCCCCCTCTAATTCGCAACATTTCCATGATGTCTCCAAAGGAGACATCCTCATGGGGTGACCTTAGGGAACCTTCCCCTTCATCCAAATCCATGTCTGTCGTGAGGGACTCGGGGGAGTCCAGGTGCCTCCTTTTACACTTCCGTTTGCGAGGAACCTCCTTGGTGGGACTATCCAAGGAGGGCTCACCTACGGGGGTCCTGCTCCTCTAAGGGAACTAACTGGAGGGTTTGAGCAGGCTGTCCCAGTGGTCGGATGATGAAGGATAGACCCAAATGCATAGGGGGAACGGAAGGATCCGACGCCCGGACCGAGGATCTGGTAGACCTCGACAGAACCCTCTCCACTACCTCAAAAGCCGAAGGCGAGCCGTTTTCCCCAGGGTCCGAAAGCAGTCTCCTCGGCCCCGAAGCAGGGATCGGTGTTGGAGCCTTAGCGGTCGGATCCGAGAGGGAAGTGTGCTCTGACTTGAAGGGCGCCGAAGACACACCAACCCCTACGGATCCGACGCTCGGCTCTTGCCCCGAGAGCTAGGATCCGACACGCTCGAGGGTACAGTTGGCGTCGAAGCTACCTGAACTATCGGCACCGACAAATCCCCTGCTCCGAAAGGGCCCAGATCCGATGACTCCAAAACCCGAAAACGGGTTGGAGAAGGAGTGATCGGGGCAAAAAGGGGGACTGCACCCCCCCGGGAGGGGCGGGGAGGCAGGAGCACCCCCATCTGCATCTGAGTCTGCAGAAATAGACTCATCATCCGATCCATGTCCGCGTCGGTCGGGCTTCTTGTACACTTAGAAGAGGTCGTCGAGGCGGGCCGGGAGGGCTGCCTCGACGACCTCGAGGGAGACTGGTACTCCGGCGAGAAACAAGGTGAACGGAGCCGTGAGGTAGAGGATCCGGAGGCCCTCGTAGAAGGGCTAGTAACTTTAGATAGCGGGGCTGAGGGATGAGTCTCAGCCCGCCTCTTATGACTTTTGTGTTTCTCTCTATCCTTTTCCTTATGCCTCTTCTCTCTCGAAGAGGCAGAAGAGTTCCCTGAACTCTGCGCAGCAGAGGGAGGTTGAGTCCCAGGCAGAGTCAGGGGACCTAAAAGCACGGGGGCTGTAGTAGCAGCTTGTGCCTTAGAGGGAGGGGAAGAAGAAGTGTCCTGCGGTAACAAGCCTGCCAGGATCAACTTGTTCTTCCTATCCCTGATGGCCCAGGGGTTAAACGCTGCACATATCTGGCAGCTAGTGGATAAGTGGGCCACCCCCAGACACAAAACGCACTGAGTGTGGCCATCAGCCGGGGAAAGCTTATGGCCACACTCAGTGCACTTAGAAAAGACGGCTTTGGGCCCCTCAGACATCACACTAACACACCCACACACTAAGGGGAGGGGACAAAAAAAAAAGTATACAAGCTAAAATTACCAGAAAAAAAAAACTAAGGCTATCACTCGACGAAAGGAGCTAAACCACTCACACACAAACAAAATTTAAACTTTTTTCTAACTTTTTGACAAAGATTCACTGAAAAGATCTCACCCAAGCCTAAGGAGCTCTTCACTAGAAGCTTCTTTCAGCCGTGGCAAACTCGATCTGGGGAAAGGGAGCATGTAGCAGGGGATTATGGGTAAAGGGGAGGAGCCAGGAGCTCGGATCTTTTAGCTAGTAAAGCTGCCGGCTCGGATCAGAGGTCGGATCCGATACCCACAGGTTGCAGAGCAAAGGAAGTAACTACTTCAGATCCATACTTGTCGAGGCCAGTGTGGAGCAATAAGGATCATCCTGCTTCCCAAGGATATGGCTTTCTGTATCACTCTTGGTAACAGAGGAAACGGAGGGAAAGCATAGACCAGACCAGGGGGCCAATCATGAGCTAGAGCGTCCTTGGGTGATTCCCCCTGTGGGGGGATCAGAGTGAAGTACTTGCTGCATTTGGCATTGAGGGGGCTGGCGAAGAGATCGCAGCAAGGCTGACCCCACATTCTGAAGATCTGAACCGCCACTCGGTTGTTCAGGGACCACTCGTGAGGCATCAGAATAGCTCTGCTTAGCCTGTCCGCTATCACGTTGGACTTCCCCAGAATGTGCATTGCCACTAGAAACCGTTGGGAAGACACTACCCACTGCCACACTTGCATGGCCTCTCTGCAGAGGGGGTAAGATTTGGTTCCCCCCTGCTTGTTCAGGTACCACACTACGGACATGTTGTCCGAGTGAATTGCAATCGCTCCCAGAGGTAGAGAGTCCTGGAGTGCTTGCAACGCCAGAAACACCGCTCTCATCTCCAGAACACTGATGTGCAAGTGTACCTCGTGATCTTGCCAGGTGCCTTGGACCGTCCTGCCTAGATAATGCCCCCCCACCCAATCTGGGAGGTGTCCGTGGTCACCGTGGCCACTGGGGACATAGGAACCAAGCTCCTTCCTCTGTCCAGATTGGAGGAGCATAGCTACCAGAGGAGGCCCTGTTTGCATCGCTCCGTAAGAAGTATCAAGTGGGAAAGAGGAAGCTTTTGAAAGGACCACTGAACCGACAGGAGCCACTGTAGGATCCGCATGTGTAACCTGGGCAGAGGTACCAGCATGATGGTGGAGGCCATGGATTCCAAGAGCTGAAGAACTAACCTGACCTGAACTTTTCTCAGGGGCAACAGTGCGTGGATCTGAGACTGCAAAACTCTTATCCTGTCCAGTGGCAGAAAGGCGCGCATTTGAATAGAGTCTAGCTCTGCGCCTATAAAAACAACACTCTGTGAGGGCTGCAAGGCAGACTTTTCCCAGTTCAAAGTAATTCCTAGACGTTAGCAAAGTGAGATGGTCTTCTCCCTGGCTTGAACGAGCAGATGCCTGTGGGGGCGGCGAGAAGCCAATCGTCCAGATACGGAAACACCTGGAATCCTAGACGTCTCAGGTGAGCTGTCACCACTGCCAAACACTTGATAAACACCCTGGGGGCTGTGGTGAGACCAAAGGGCAGGGCACGAAACTAGAAGTGACTGGCTCCTAGCCAGAAGCGTAAATGACTCCTGGATGCCTTCTCCATTTTGATGTGGTAGTAGGCATCCTTGAGATCGATGGAGCACATCCATACTCCTTTCTCCAGCAGTGGAAAAATGGACTGAAGTGTGACCATTCGGAACTTGGACTTCAGAACGTAGCGATTCAATCGAGTGAGATCCAGAATGGGTCTCAGGTCCCCTGTCCTTTTCGGCACCAAAAAGAGTCGCAAGTTCCTGATCCGACATGGTCTGAGGGGACTGGTTGGATGACTCCTTTTTCTAGCAGCTTTGCAACTTCTAGTGCTGCTTGATCCCGTTGACTGGGTGGGATGTCTGGGATCCTTCTGACTGGAGGGGGTGTCGACGCAAAGGGAATAGTGTAACCTCCGGTAACTATTCGGAGCACCCAACGATCCTGGGTGATGCTTTCCCAGGCTTCCGGATGCAATGAAATTCGGCCCCTGACTGGCTCCGGAAAAGCACAGTCAGGCAACACCTCAGGAACGCTGGAAGGAAGAACCGCAAAAGGAATCGCAGTCTCCCGAGTTGCGGGGGCCTCCTCTGCCTCTAGGACGGCATCTTCCAAAATAATCCCCCCCCCTACCTCTGGAAGGGGACTCAGCTTGAGCTGCGGGAAAGGACCTCTGAGACTTTTTGAACCACATCTTCCCTCCTCTCTGAGCCTTGGGATAAGGCCTAGAAGGGAGAGAAAAACGTGCCCCTACGGCAGATAGGGTCTTTCCCTCCTGTTCGCATCTGGTGAGGGTGTCTTTCACTTTGGGTCCGAAGAGAGAGGACCCATCAAAGGGGGCGTCAGTGAAGGAAAACTTAAAGGCCTCCGCGAAATGACACAGGCACATCCAGGCTTGCCTTCTGAGAGCTACACCTGAGCTAGCTGCCCTACTCGCCCCGTCGGCTGCATAAGATATGAGCCTCATAGATGAGTTGACAGTGGACCCTAGGGTAGAAAACAGAGCGTTAACAGTCTGCGCTACCGCCTCAGGCATGTTATCCGTCAGAGTATCTCCTAGCTCCTTCAGGAGATCTCTTTGGAGCAGAGTGAAATGACAGAGGTAATTCAATGACCGTAAGGTAAAGGTCGCCGAAGACAGGGTACGCTTCCCATACCGGTCCATACTCCTGGACTCCTTGTTAGGAGGGTGGACTGAAGAAGAAGCCTCTGCAACTTCCTGCTGACTGGCTGCCGCCACCACCAAGTCATCTACCGAAACCCCTTTGGTAAGGAACTCTTTGCCCAGGGGAGCAGACAGGAATTTGTTTGGACGTCTGGGCACTGGTTCCATGGAATCAGGGTTCTCCCACACCCTTTGACAAATCAAGTCCAGGAGTTCAAAGGGTGGAGACACACAGGAGGCGGATGGTTGAGCTCCGAAGGCCTTGAGGAATACCAACTCCTCCTCAGAGGGGGTCTTGGAGGGCCAGTCGCCTCTGTCTCAAAATCTCCAGGATGTCGGAGAAAGAGACACCATCGGAGGATGACTTGGGGGACCCCTCTGATTCCTCGAGGTCGGTATCGGAAGTGAGTGGCTCGTCCTGGGAGTCGATGTGCTTCCTCTTGCATGACTTCTTACTGGGAGGCTCCTCAGGCACCGACTCTGAGGGGCCCTCAGAAAGTAGGGGACCGATCAAGGGGGTATCCCTAGACCTTCGGGCTCCACCTACCATGGAGAGGGGGGCGTCAGAGGCTCTAGCCGGGGTGTAAGGGGACAGAGTGACCGATCCAGGTGATGTACCCGACGACCTGGCCAGGGAGCTCCTCATGGCCTCGAAGGCCAATCCCCCCCCCCCGAGTCCGAGGACCGACCAGTCTCCGAGACCACGACCAGAGTCGAGATTCCCCAAGCCGAAGCACCGAAAGGGAGGCTCGGAACCCACAGGAGTCCCGAGGTATCCCCCTCGGGTCCGACTGAGGAAACCGGAGTGCTGAAACCAGAGGACGGAGCCGACCTGGTTGGAGCCGAAGCTGGTTCCGATAGACTCACCTGGGGTATCAGAGCCGAAGCCGGTTCCGATAGACTCACCTGGGGTATCGGAGAACACCAGAACATCACTCGGTGGGAACTCTCAGGCTCCATTGACACATGGGTGTTCGGAGGAGGAATCATTGGTACAAGAATGGGAACCGGCTCCGGAGCCGACTGGGTCAGAGCCGAAAACAGTTTTGCTAACACTGGCGACTGTAGGAGCCTCTAGACTACCCTTATCCACATCCAAATCAGACAGCCTAGAGGATTTGGAAGAAATAAAAGGAGATCTAGATCTCGACTGACTCATGCCTGACACTGGGTGACCTGCTCCGAAGAGGTTCCAAAAGTATCGGAGCCGAGGTAGACTCCAGTACAACAGATACCTCCTGCGGCCCCGAGGACAATGGAGCCGAGGAGGTAGTATCCATTTCTGAGTCCTTCTCCTTCGGCCCCGAGGACAGTGGAGCAGAGGATGTAGTATTCATTTCCGAGTCCTTCTCCTTCGGCCCCGAGGACAGTGGAGTCTAGGAGGAAGTATCCAATTTACAAACCTTCTCCGAAGGCTCCGAAGAAGCAGATGGTGCCAAAGATCTTTTCTTGGCCTTAGGAGGCTTAGACTTGGTACTAGAAGGCGGAGACGGCTCCAAGGCCTCCTCAAAGGAGGGCTTGATCAGACCCTTCAAAATCAGTTTATTTTTACGTTCCTGCAGTACCCTAGGGCTAAAAACAAGACAGAAACTGCAGGACTCTTGCAAGTGAATAGCACCAAGACAATACACACAGATAAGAGTGCCCATCTGTAATGGACATTTTATAGCCACATTTTGTACACTTCTTAAACCCAGAGGGTTTATGTTCCTTTAGTTCTTTCGACATGGCAAGCAACCGCGCCACACACAATCGACAGAGTCAAACACAAAAAGAGGGCGGGAAGACCAACACGCACTTAAATGGACAAGGAAACTCTAACTTAAACGCTTCCTAAAAGGGAGTTAACCACTAACACAACAGCACAACACAACAAGGGAACACACTGGAGAGGACTAGGTCCTCTAACAAACGGGCCTAGCACGCGAAAATAGTAGGGATACCACAAAACACTAAACTCTCAAAACCTCACTCAACAACTAATTCAGGTACAAAGATAGCTATCAAAATAGCTTTTGTCAAAAGGAAGACTGCTAAAATACTAAAAGTATTTTAAAAGGGTACTTAGCCACAGCCAAGCAAGACCACGTCCTAACTCTACGAGCGGCAAATGAGATCTGGGGCTAGAGCGAGGTGCATCCTGGGATATTGGGTTAGCCCAGCCAATTAGAGACTTTGTGCTAGAGAAGTTTGGCCGAGTCTCAGCTCCGAACCCGTGAGTAAGGAATGTAGGCGAGATAGGACCACATGACATCTGGAATTAAAGAGAAAAAGATATGTACAGGAGTTATAAAATTTATATTTAAAACAGGAAATAAAGAGGAGATAAAAAATTGGGAGACCTATAACATTGAATAATGCAGATTATAATTTGTTTATGAGAATAACAAAAATGATACAGAAAAAAAATGGATAGAACATATGACCAAAATGTATTTGGAAGAAAAAGAAGTCGAGTTATTATGGATAATAAGAAAAATAACTGATGATATCATAAATAAAAATGTAGAAATAAAGGTTATGATAGCGGATATAAGTAATGCTTATGATAATATTCAATATAAATCATTATAGGGAATTTTCCAGGCATACAATGTAAGCAAAAAAATTTTTTTTGTTGTTTTTCCTTTTGGCTTTTCCCAGTTAGGGGTCGCCACAGCGGAACTCTGATCCGCTAATGATTGGCAGTAGATTTTTTACAGGTGCCAAGGTGCCAGCTCTACGTCCAACCTTCAACGAAGGCACACCCATTCTACGCATGTCTTTTGAACGCCACTCAACCGCGGGGAGGACATGCAGACTCCACACAGAAGGAGCTCCAGCCGAGAATCGAACGGGAGAACCTCTTGCTGTGAGGCAACAACGCTACCGCTGTACCACCGCGGCTGTAATACAAGTAATAAAATCTGTTTACAAAAGGAACTATGTGAAACCAAATGTAAATGGCTGGATTAGGGAAGAATAAAAACAGAATGAAGCAGGGCTGCCCAGCTAGTAGTGTAATTTTCACACTGGTTATGAATATAATAGTGAAGAAAATTAATAAAATGTCAAGTAGTGGTAGATACAAAATGATGAAGGAAGTACAATTGCCAATAATATATAATTATGCGGATGATATTGTATTAATTGTTAAAATTAAGTATAGATGGAAAACGTAAATGAAAAATTAAGCATAGATTTAAAAAATGGTTTAAGTAGAAATAAGGAGAAAAGTAAAGGATTTAGTTTTGAAGGTACGACAGGAGGTGTTGAGTTCAATTAAAAATATATAGATATATTAGGAATAACATTTGGAAGGAATGAATACATATAACAATGGGATAATGTACTCAAAGAAGTAAAGGAATGACTAATTTTTGGAAATCCTATAGATTTTCATATAGAAAAAAAGCACACTTGTTGAACACCATGGTAACAGGAAAAACTGCTTATGTTGCTAACATCTAGCAACATCTATATGATTCCTATTAATTATGAAAAGGAGTTAATGATGATTATTTATTTATTTATTGTATTTGTTGACCGGGAAAGTCCACTGGGCCTACAGGAGCCCATTTTCAGTGGAGGCCCGGGGAGAAAAGCTCCACATTGTTGCATACATTTAACTAATAAAAACACTGTCGATACATAATTAAAAAATGGACCCATTACAACATACAATTAATAAACACATTACTGCATACAACTGATAGGCATAGATAAAATAGCAGATATGACATATTAATATTCCATACAAAGCAGAAGCATTTTGAAAGTGAGAGCATGAGTGGAAACAGAAGAATGTAGTAACTTAGCAGTGTATGAGAGTTGAACAAGAAAATAATATATACATGTGAGTGTATAGGGATTATATTCTCTTTTATATGAGGTGCTAGACTGAATCCAGTCAAAAGAGGGATTCTGTACATGAAAGAAGAGCAAGGAGGTTTGGGTTTAATAAGCCAAATAGTACATGCAGCATCTTTAATTTTATATAAAGTATTAAAAGGAATTATGAAAAATGGAAAATAAAAAACTTAATGGAAATGATACTATATTATAAATACAAAGAATCATGGGAAGGAATGGAAGTTAAAAAGGCACCAAATCCTGTGTGCCCTCTTCAATCACAGCCTCACCCTCAGGCTTTGTCCCTATCGAATGGCGCACTGCTACAGTCATCCCTCTACATAAAGGGGGAGCGACTACAAACCCTGGGAATCATCACCCAATTAGCCTGACGAGTCTGATATGTAAGGCCATGGTGTGTATCATCATGGACCTAATTAACAAGGATATAGGGAATCTCCAAACTCTAGATCCCACTCAGTTTGGCTTTGTGAAAGATCATGCCTGCTCAACTTGGTTGACTTCTCTGAGTCAGTCACCAGAGCTGTGGATAAGGGCAAGGCAGTTCATACAGCCTACCTCGATCTGGCCAAGGCCTTTGATACCATTCCCCATTCAGGAATTATTGATAAACTCAACAAACTAGGTATCAACCCTTATATCACTAGGTGGGTTGCAAATTGGCTCACAAATGGAACCCACAGTGTGAAAGTAGCGGTCTCCAAGTCAGAATGCCGACCAGTCACGAGTGACGTCCCCCACAGGGATCGGTCCTGGGTCTTCTCCTGTTTGGCATCTACTTCTCAGACGTCCAGGCCAACACGGAGGGACTCTAGCTGACCAAGTTCGCAGACGACTGCAAGCTGGAAGCTATTACTAACTCACCAAGGGATGCAGACATCCTACAGAAAGGCTTCACCGAGACCAATGACTGATGTCAAAACCAAAGCCTTAAACTTAATGCCAAAAAATGCATGGTCATCCCCATTGGGAAAAACTCAGTTCCCACTAATTACCACATCGATGGGAGCCCAGCGACACTGAAGGCGTTATAAGAGATCTGAGAACACAGGTTGACAGCAACCTTTCCTTCAACCACCATATTGCCACTGTGGTCAGAAAGTCCTTCTATGTGGCACATCTCATTACCAAGGGTTTTGCATCCAAGAAGAAAGAGATTATTATCTCTCTCTACTCCTCCCTCATTAGGCCAATCATCGAGTATAATTCCCCATTTGGCATGTATCTCACTAGACACATGCAACAGCTGGAAAGGCCACAAAAGTACCTCAAGAAGAGGATCCCAGGCCTTAAACACATGTCGTACATGGACAGACTCAAAGAACTCCAGCTATTCCCTGTATCATATTGTCTACTAAGAGGCAATCTCTGCTTGACTTACAAAGCCATGTCTGACCCAGCTCCGTTAGAAATGCTACATCTAAAGAAATCCCAATCCCTCTGCACCACACGCTCCAGAGACCTCAACCTCATTACCACAATCAACAGAACATGCTAGAGGGACAGGTTCATAACCCAGAGACTGCCCATGCTTTGGAATAGACTTTCAATACATGTCAAGCAGAGCACCTCACTGGTCCTCATCAAGAGAGATCTTGATGAGTGGATGGGAAATAGAAAGTTCACCCCGGGGATCACTCCAGTGGCACTACTTGATAGAGGCACTGGGAACTAATGTCAGGCGGCACGATGCCAGGGCACTTCTATGGGCTAGGCTTGTAAAGGCTCCAAGGCCATTAGCCTAGTACACACCTATGAACCTATGAAAACATGAAGTAAAATTATTGTGAATGAAGAAATGAGAGTACCAAAACAAAATTGTGTTATGGAAAATAAAACAGAATATATGTTAGAAAAATAGAAAGGAATGGTACTTCAGTATTATGAAAGCATTTTATTATATTAATCCATGGAAAGATTTAGAAATAGATTAGAAAAAAGACATAATGATGAGGTATAGCAACTATAAAAAGATTAAAGAATGTAATGATTTTGTATGGAGATGGTCTACTAGAAAATTGCCGGTTACGGCAAATATGCCATACAAAAAAAGCTCAATAGAATATGTAATAAATGTGGAGAGTTTGAGACTACTGAGAATGTGTTTTTGAAATGTGAAAGAGCTAATAATTTGTGGAAAGAAATATGTAAAGATAATAGGATGAAAAGTTTGTTAAAATTTGAACAAATAAATATGGACACAATAGAATTTGGTTATTATGGTGCATGTAAACAGGAAGAAGTGAAGAAAATGAACAGAGTAATATTTTATGCTTCATGAACCATATGGGATAAGAGACTAAATTAAAATTAAATACAATGGAAAATGGACTTTGACAAAGACTTTGGAAAAAATAATGTTTTAGTTGGGGATAAAAGAGTGGGGGGATGCTTAAATTGAAGTTTATAATATATGGAGATTTGTAAATAGATGTAAATATGTAATGTATATATCAATAAAAAATCCCTACTCTTTTCAATAGGTGTCATGGGATCTTTTATATCCTCCTGAGCTACCACCAACTCAGGCAGATGGGGCCTTGCTTAACATCTCATTTGAAGGATGGCACACTCATGAGTGCAGCACCAACCTTGTGCTGCACTGCAGTGTCAGCACTTCATCGATCTAGTATGAGAATAGAACCCACAGCCTTCTACACCAAAGGCAACTGTACTAGTTGTCGCTGACACTGCTACATTGGGAATCCCTGTCTGGACAGGATTCTCACTCTTTTTATGACACCAGATAGATTTTCTTTTCCACTTTGGGATACAAGAGCTTCTAGTGGTAGGTTTTCTCATCACCTGGAGTACATCCTCAGGATATTTGTGTATGAAAGAGATTAAAATTCTATCAACCACAAGGTCAGGTTGGAAGCCTGGAAGTTGGGATGAAGCAGAGAACCCTTTTTCTGTGTGAGCAAGTCCACTTTGCAGAGTAACATGTGATGATGACCCCTGGCCAGATGATGATGAACCAGTGCTGCCTGGACTAAAATTGGGTCACCAGCAATATTTTTGATCTGTCCCTTTGGATTTTTATTAGACACTTTGGAATTAAGAGAAGTAGAGAAAAAGCATAAACAGACTTCTCCTAGCACACAAAAACATGGCATTCATCTTTCAGGCCTGGGGCAAGGGATCCTTGAACAAAACAGTCTTAAATGTCTACTCTGAGTGGGGGTAAAACGGTTTATTTGAGGAATACTCCATTTGTGGAGTATATCCAGGAAGACCGCCCTGTTGGCATCAACTCACAGGAGTCTTCCATTGGCCTGCTTAGAGAATCCACAAGAATACTGTCCTCAGATGGAATGTAAACTGCGCTCGATTCCAAGCCAAACAACTCACTCTGTATATTTTTAGGACCCACCCCCCCAGCTTGTTGATAATGCTACATGAATGCTGTGCTATCTATGAAAATCCTTGAGGCTACTGGATTCCAAGTAAGAGAAAAGACTTGAAGAGCTTGAATGGGGGCCCTCAACCTATTTACAATGATCTGTTCCCTTGTTTGAAAGTCCACTGACTCTTTACTGCCAAGCATCCTGGCCATGCTCCCAAGCTAGACCTGATCTGTATGCAGTCCTGAGTAAGAACCACCACTGTATTTTTTTTTATCAGAAAAGGAAGAAAAAGGATCAGAAAATCCATTGGGCGACAATGTGGTGATGAAAGAAAATTCATGTACCACTGGATCTTTTTCATGTGATGCTTAGCATAAGACTGGTGCACTCCGGAGCCCTTAAAATTTCCCTTGCAGGAAATTTTGAAGAGGGAGAAGAAACAAAGTACATGGGAAGAGGCTAAACTTTCTGTTGTGGGAAAAGACTACCATATGACAAGAGTCTAGTCTGCAACCCAGGAAAAAAAATATCCCTGGTGGTATTGAAAGCAGACTTTTGTAGACTGAGGCTGAAACCCAGCCTCTGTAGAAGGGAGATAATGAAGCTGAAATTGATTAGCAGGATATCTCTCAACTGTACAGATTTTCACCTCATATTTTTGGTCTATTTTTCATAGAATTGTAGCTTTCTGGCAAGTCAGTGGCAAATCATTAAAGACCGAGTTTCAGACGTCATATCCTTCAGAAAATTCATGCTAATGCAAAACCTGTTATTCTGTCAACTTTCTAAGTTTGTAAGAGCAATATTTAAAGATTGTCCCTATTTTTGGCCCTTTGTCCCCCATTTATAGCTTTGTCCAGATTTCTTGCTCGAAGAGGTTGAGATGTATGATTAGCAGTTTCCAGAGGGGTGGCCTAGATTAGAAGGTCACCCATGTATGGGAATACTTGAATTCCCAGAGTTCTGCAAAAGGCAATAGCTGGAGCTAAGGAATTTTTGTGAAAACCCTTGGGGTCATAGATAACTTGAAGGGCAAATAAGAAAAATGAAAGAGCAATGAATAAGCAAAGAACCTGAAGAATTGTCTGTAAATGGAGTGAATGGGAATGTGTCTTAAATCCAAAGAAACCAGAAAAGCCTGGAGCAGGATGAAGGGAAGAAGAGTTTGAACAAAGTGCATTTTGAAGAAAGGCACTTTCAGAAAGGTATTGAGGAGTAATGAGTGTAGAGTGGATCTCTTTCCTGATTTTCAAGGACCAGGAAATTTCTGGAATAAAAGCCTTTTCCTAGATCTTGAGATGGAACAGGTTCTATGTACCATCTCAAGATCTAGGAAAAGGCTTTTATTCTACATATATATATATATATATATATATATATATATATATATATATATATATATATATATGTATTGTTGGAAGGGAATGCCCCTGAAGACTAATGTTTCCTTCCAGGTCATTTTGTAATCCTGTGGTATGACAGATATGACTCACTTGTCTGAAGTGATGAATTCCCAAGATGGAAGGGATAAAGTACGTTTTTGACAAAAGGAAGGGTGGGCCAAAGAGGGAAGAAAGGGTACGTAAACAGGCTGACTTTTCTGAAAAAGGTGGTTTTCCAGACTTGGAGCCTCTTGTAGGGTTGTCCTGAAATCTTTTCCTTGACAGCTTCCTGCCCTTTTGTACAGATTTTTTATCCTTAATGGAAAAAGAAGAGGGCTTAGCCAAGTAGTTCATCTGATAACTAGGACTGCCATGACAATAACCTGCTAAAAATCTTACATTGTTTTACCTTTCTCTTGCAAAGATTTGAATGTTCTGCTGCAGATGGTCCAAAAAGGATATCCCTGTGCAGAAGAGAATCTAAAAGCTTGGTTTTAATATCCTCGGAGAGATACTGCGAAAAAAGTAAAGCAAATCTCTGGATAACTGATCTAGTAGCAGCTGCTCTGGAAGAAGACGCCACTGCATCATAAAAAGAAGTTATGTACTCACCGTAATGTTCTGTTTGTTGTCTATCTCGCCCTTCATTCTTACATGTGGATTCAGAGCCAATCCTCGGCTCCGACTCGGCCGATTACAAAAGCTCGAAGTCTCTAAGTTGGCTTGTGGCAAGGTAGGTATCCCATAATGCAGTGGTATCAATCCTCAGATCTTGTTTGCTGCTAACTATAATAGAAAGTAGTTATACTGAACCCTCAGGTAAAGGAGAAAACAATAGTGAAAGGTCTCCAACATAAGGAAAGAGCAAAATTCCTACCAGGTCCTCTAGGACTATATGGATGGGGGTAGGTGGGTGGGTTCTTAAGAATGAAGGGCTGGATGGACAACAAACATAGAACGTCATGGTGAGTACACAACTTCTTTATGTTATGTTGTCCTATCTCACCTTCATTCTTACATATGGGACAGCATCCCTAGCAACTTTTTTTCTCAGGTGGCTCACAGGAATACACTCTTGAGCACCATGCACCATTAGTACTATGGAGGTAGAAAGTACAGTTGTGTACACTTACCATAAATGTAGATGTTAGAATGTACTCACTGTTGCAGTCATGACATTTGGGTAATCTGCTGGCAGGTTGCACTCAGTCTGCCTGAATATCAAAGTCTTGGGTCCTGCGTCGGTTGCCGTCTCCTCTTCCATGACGTCAGGTCGTCAGGGGTATAAAACATGCAGCCAACGCCATTTTAATTAGTTTTTCTTACCCCAGATGTCAGGTGACCCCAAATGGGGAGCAAAAATATATATAAAATATATATATATATATATATATATATATATATATATATATATATATATATATATATATATATATATATATATATATATATATATATATATATATATATATATATATATATATATATATATAAACAGCAATATATATATATATATATATATATATATATATATATATATAAATGCACGAATAGCAACATAAACTTTACCTTTATCTAAAAGCAAATACACCACAAAGGCTTTAGAATATAGTGAAGGAAAGAAAGTTCTAGAAAAAAGGGGGAAGGCGGGTGGGTAACCCAGATTGCAACAGTGAATACACTCAAACATCTACATTTACGGTAAGTGTACACAACTGTACTATGTTCTTCGTGTTTCACTGTTGCAGTCATTACATTTGGGTAGAATCCCAAAGCTATGGATGGGAGGATGGAACTAAATAGCATTAGGAGCTGTTATAAGGCCCTGCAGAACTGCAGTGGCAAAGCCTGCCCTGGACTTAGAAAAGAGGGGCAAATGATAATGCTTTGTAAAAGTATGAACAGAGCTCCAAGTAGCAGCTTCTAGAATGTCTTTGGTTGGAACTCCTCTGAGAAAGGCTGCTGAGGTAGAGGCAGCCCTGGTGGAATGTGACCTGATTCAGTGGGCACCGGTTTACCATGATGCAAGTAGCAGAAATGAATGCAGTGGCTTATCCACTTAGAAATAGTCTGCTTTGAAATAGCCTTCCCCTCCGATCCTGCAGCAAATGCCACCAGTAGTTGCTCAGACTTTCTTAGAGATTTGGTCCTGTTTAAGTAGAATCTTAGTTGTCTGTGTACGTCCAATGAATGCAGAATCCGCTACCCCTTGTTCTGCAGATTTGGGTAAAATGTTGGCAGATGAACAGTTTGGTTAAGAGCCAGACTGGATACCACCTTAGGCATAAAGGAAGGATTGGTCCTGAGGGATACCCTGTCCGGGTGAAATGTAATAAAAGGCTCCACAGCCATGAGGGTCTGTAGTTCTGAAACCCTTCTTGCTGAAGTGATTGCCAAAAGGAAAGCTGTTTTCCAAGATATACACTTTATATCCACAGTAGCTGCTGGTTCAAAAGGAGGAAGGGTGAGTTTTTCCAGCACAAAATTGAGGTCCCATGCAGGAGTTGGTGCTCTTCTGAGAGGCCTTAAATTTTTGGCCCCTCTGAGATACTGTTTTAGCAGAGGATGAGAAAAGATCTGAGGCTCTGTGTTGTAATGAGCCGAGATAGCAGAGGCATGGATCTTTACTGAAGAAAAAGATAGGCCCTTGTCAAGCATCTCAGTCAAGTATTGCAAAATCTGAGGAATATTTGGTTTTGCTTTGTCCATTCCCTGTGCTTGGTTCCAAGCACAGAATCTCTTCCATTTATCAGCATAACATTTTCTAGTACTAGGCCTTCTGGCTTCCAAAATGACATCCATCACAGATTTACTGAGAGGTGTTGTTTGAATAATTACATGATCAACCATGCTGACAGGTTCAGAGTTTGCAGCGTAAGGTAAGCCATCTGGGCAGTTGTATTCAAGCTTGCACCCAGGAATGTAATTTTTTTGATAGGGTACCCGTTGTGATTTCTTTTCGTTTATTGAGTACCCTAGGCATGTTAGAAGCCTTTTTACAAAAGCCAGATGTTGAAGAAGAATGTCCTTGTTTTCTGCTTGAATGAGACAGTCATCCAAGTAAGGATAGATTTGTATGCTTCTTTGTCTGCAAAATGCAATTACTGGTGCCAGGCACTTTGTAAAGACCCTGGGCACAGTAGATAAGGGCAGTGCAGAGAATTGGTAATGCATAAAATCTGCCTTGAAACGGAGGTATCTTCTGCACTATTCCCTTATTGGGATATGCAGGTATGCCTCTTAAGTCTAAAGTCACTAACCAAGCGTCCTTGCCCAGCATGGGCAGTAGCTGTTGTAAAGTCAGCATTTTCAATTTTGGAATGTCCAAGAACGTATTCAAAATCAATAAGTCCAGTACTGGCCGCCAGGCATGGTCTTTTCTGGGTACCAGGAACAGTCTTGAGTAAAAACCTTGTCCTTTTTCCTGCTCTGGTACTGGTTGAATAGCCCCCATATCCATGAGGGACATAACTTGTTTCTGAGCCTCTGCCCATTGATTTTGTGGCAGATCTGGCCAACCGTTTGGAATTGGCAAAGTATGGAAATTAAATTTGTACCCCTGGGATAGTATGTTTAATACCCACTAGTCCTGGGTAATTAACTGCCAATTTTGAGCATGAAGTGCTAATTTCCACCCCCAAGAAGGCTGCCAAAAGATAAGTGCTTGGTGATGGTAGAGGGAAGTCACTGAGACTGCTTACTGTAGGGTTGTGCTTTGTTTCCTCCAGATTTGGAGGTAGAGGCACCCCATTGCTTTGACCTGTAAGAACCCTGTGATTGGTATCTAGAGCCTTTTGAGTGCATGTATTTGGCTTGTGAGGCTCTGTTGGACTCAGGAAAGGATCAATTTTTAGTGGGCCAGTGCCTACTGAATCTGGGTGCTGTACTTGTAAGAAATCTTTTACAGTTTTCATAGATTTAGCTTTGTCTTCCATTTTCTTTAAAACCTCTTCAGCCTTATTACCAAACAGAGTATCATGCTGTAAAGGTGCATCCGACAATTTAGCTTTAACATGATCAGGCAGATTTGACTCCTTGAGCCAGGCATATCTTCTAATCACAGATCCAGTAACTGCGGCCCTGCAAGAGGCCTCCAATGAATCAAAACCACATTGCAAAGTATGCTTTCCAACCTGTTCTGCTGCATGCAATAATTCCTGTAATTCTTTATTCTCCACACAATCAGAAATCATCATAATTTTCTGTTTCAATAAGCCCATAACATGCTGTTGATATTTAAGCATATGAAACTGGCAGTTTAAGGCCCTAATTGCCAAGGTTGCAGACGTATAAACCTTCTTTCCCCATCTATCCAGCGCCCTGGAATCTCTATCAGAGGGAGTAGGATTTTTGGCTGTAGAGGCCTTTACACCTTTGGGGCCCAGTGAAATAGTTTCAGGATCAGCAGCAGAATTTTTGAATAAAAATTTGTGGGAGTCAGGAACCCTGTAATATCTGTCTGGCTTACTATGAGCCAGGGAATCAGGACCATGCTTGATTCTGAAAACACATCATCAACAATGTCTAATATGGGAGGTATAGCCAAAGGCCTATGCTGGGGAAAAAGGAGGAAATCCCTTAGTCTCTTTTTTGATTCAGAGTAATTCTGACTCTCCCAATGAACGCGTTCCCTTAAAGTATGCAGGGTTTCTCCAAAAGAATAATCCTCAGGAGAAGATGCAGATGGGATGGATTCCTCTGCATCTGAATCTTTATAGGGTGGTATAGAAAATTCCTGATCAGAAGAAATAGAAACCTGATCAGAAGATTCATAATCAGTGCCTTGCCTAGGCCTCTTAGTGGGGGCAGGTTGGGAACCCCTGATCAAGGTAATTAAGTCTTCAGATATTTTGATCATCTGTTTTTTAGGCATAGGGGCCTGAGCACGTGGCTCATGCGTCGGTTTTTTAGACTTAGAAGTTGTTTTTGTTTGTGTCTTTGAAGCTGGCGTCGGTTTTATATAGAAATGTTGAGGCCTGAAGACACCCTCAGAAGCCGGTGCCTGCTCAGCGGCTCGAGACCCATCCGTGGGAGACATCCGCGGGTACAATTCTCTGAGAATCTCGCGGCATACCGGACTCCGCATGGGTCTCGGTAGAGGCCTGCGACTCAAAATTAGCGGGTATCAGGGGCTGCGAAAGCTCCTCACTGAGTACTGGCGAACCGGCGACTGGCTTAGGAGAAACTTTGTTGTCGGTTCTGGACCTCGACAGTCTGTCTCTGTCTTTTTCTTTGCGTTTTTTTGTGAACTCCAGTAGTCGGATTGTTATCCGACGACATTTCAGGGTAATTAAATCTGGATCCAAAATATTTTGAAGCAAAAGTATACCGACGCTTAATAGTGCGTTGGTTAAATCTAGCACAAAACAGACAGTAAGGCATGTTATGATCTGGGCCTAGGCAAGGAATACAGTACAAATGAAAATCCTTATGAAGTATTTGCTTCCCACAAGTAATGCAATTATTAACTTTTACTGACATCGGTAAGGAGCAAGAAAAAAAGTTTCCCCAACGGGGTACTTAGCTTTAATTGAAGACTTTGGTTCTGAAACTCGAATGCGAAAATTTCAGGTGTTGGACGACCGGCACTTGCGAACTGCTTCTGCTTCAGGCACCGTCAAGAAAGACTGATTAAAATGGTGTCAGCTGCATGTTTTATACCCCTGATGACCTGACGTCATGGAAGAGAAGACAGCAACCAACGCATGACCCAAGACTTTGATATTCAGGCTGAGTGAGGGCAACCTGCCAGCAGATTACCCAAATGTAATGACTGCAACAGTGAAACACGAAGAACATCCTCAGTTGCCTATGCACATGAAGTTGGTGAAGTCTGTATTCTGCCTTGTTGGTATGGTTAGGGAAAAATACTGGAAGAACTGACTGGTTAATATTAGATTGGGAGCAAATCTTAGGGACAAAGAATGGGTTAGTTCGAAGCAAAACCCTGTCTTTATGGAAGATCAAATAAAACGGTTTAATTGAAAGCGCTTGTAGCTCTGAAACTCTTCTAGCTGAGGTTATGGCTACCAGAAAAATTGTTTTCCAAGAGAGGAACTTTAGATCGCAAGTGGAGGAAGTTCAAAGGGTGGTGAGGTTAAGTACAATAGGACAAAGTTAAAGTCCCAAGGAGGGACAGGTTCTTTAAATGGAGGTCTCAATAAGGAAGTGTCTTTCAAAAACGCTTTACACAGTCTATGTGCCATCAAGTTAGGTGTATGCTGTCCTAAGTGGAAATTGGAGATATCTGCTAGCTGGACTTTAACTGTGGCAGTGGCTGAGCCTTGTTGGAAGAGTTCCGAAAGGAAATCCAAAATTGAAGAAATTGGGGCAGTGAAAGGGTCTATGTTTCTGGTCTGCGCCCAGAAAGAAAATCTTTTCCATTTATTAGCATATAGTTTTCTTGTAGAAACCTTATGAGAGGATATCAAGATATGTTTTACTGCTGGAGTGAAATCCTGAAGCCTGACGTAGGTTGGAAGTGAAACAGCCAAGCTGTCAAGTTGAGGGTATGGAGAGAAGAATGGAGCATTCCTGAGATCTGGTACTGGGTCCAGAATGAATGGATCCTCCAGTAGATGAGGCCCGAGAAAGGGGAACCAAATCTGACGAGGCCAATATGGAGCAATGAGAATCATCTTGCTTCCCAAGGATTTTGCTTTCTGAATGACTTTTGATATAAGGGGAAATCAGGGAAAGGCATAAAGAAGTCCCAAGGGCCAATTGTGAACAAGTGCATCTCTCGGTGTCTCCCCCAGAGGGGGGATTAGGGCAAAGTAGCTGCTTCATTTGGTGTTCATAGGAGTGGCAAAAAGATCACAGAAAGGCTGGTCCCATTTGCGAAAGATCTCTTCCACTATGTTCTGATTCAGAGACCACTCGTGAGGCATCAAAATTGCCCTGCTGAGCTTGTTGGCTATCACACTGGACCTTCCCGCGATGTGCATTGTGACTAGAAAGCGTTGGGAAGATGTTGCTCACTGCCAAACCCTCAGAGCCTCTCGACAAAGTGGGTATGATCTGGTTCCTCCCGGTTTGTTTATATACACCATACCACTGACGTATTGTCTGACTGGATTGCAATCGTCCCTAGAGGAAGAGAGTTGTGGAGTGCTTGTAACGCCAGAAGTACTGCTCTCATCTCTAGAACACTGATGTGCACATGGGCCTCATGTTCTTGCCATATGCCTTGGACTGTCTTTCCAAGGTAATGCCCCACCCCACCCTATCTGGGAAGCATCCGTGGTCACAGTAGCAACAGGTTGATGTGGAACAAATGGTCTCCCGATGGTTAACTCGTTGGAATGAATCCACCAACAAAGATCCTTCTTGCAAGTTTCTGTTATTATGATTGGGTGAGACAGAGGAAGTTCTTGAAGCAACCACTGGGAGAAGAGTAACCACTGTAGGATTCTCATATGCATCCTGGCTAAGGGAACAAGGGTTGTAGTTGAGGCCATTGTTCCCAGTAGTTTGAGCACCATCTTTGTCTTGACTTGTGTTTGGGAAGAAGAAGCAATATCTGTTGTTTGAGATTCGCAATTCTGTCAGCGGGAAGGCAGACCATCATTGAAACAGTGTCTATTTCTGCACCTATAAAGGTAACATGCTGACAGGGCAACAAGGCAGATTTTTGCAAGTTTATTGTAATGCCTAGCTGAGCACAAATTTGTAGAGTCATGTCTCTGGCCTGTTGAAGTAGATGCTTTGTGGTGGCAGTTAGGAGCCAGTCGTCCAGGTGCAGAAACACTCGGAATCCAAGACGTCTCAAGTGAGCCGTTACTACTGCCATGCATTTGGTGAAGACTCTGGGAGCTGTAGCAAGACCAAAGGGCAGAGCACGAAACTGCTAGTGACTGGCTCCCAGCCAGAAGCATAAGTAAATCCTTGATGCTCTGTCCATTTTTATGTGGTAGCACGCATCTTGGGAGGTCTATCGAGCACATCCAATTGTCTTTCCCTAAAAAGGGGAGTACAGACTGCAGTGTCACCATTCAGAACTTGGACTTCTTTACTGATTCATTTAGTTTGCTGAGATCCAATATGGGCCTCCAGTCCCCTGTTCTTTTTGGTACTAAAAAGAATCTCGAGTAAGTTCTGAATCCTATCTGGTCTGTGGGGATGGTTTGGATGACTCTTGTTTAGCAACTTTTGGATCCTTATGGTTGCTTGATCCCTGTGATTGGGTGGAACATCCAGGATTTTCCTGGTTCAAGGAGGGAGGTAGGAAAAGGGTATGGAGTATTCTCTGGATATTATGTTTTAAACCCACTTGTCTTTTGTGATGTTGTGCCACATTTCTGGGTACAAAGATAACGTCTCCCGACTGGCACAGTCAGGCCTCCCTTCAAGAGCACCGATAGGGATGTCCACGAAAGGAATCACGGTCGCCCTGGTTTTGCAGACCCCCTCTCCCTCTAGGATGGCGTCTACCATTATTTCCTCCCCCTCTTCCCCTGGGGAAGGAATCACCTCATGTATCTGGTAAAAATCTCTGGGATTTCTTGAACCACATCTTCCCGCCTTTCTGCCCTTTAGGATACGGTCTTGAAGGGAAGGAAAAACATACTCCAATGGCAGAGAGAGTTTTCCCTTCCTGCTCGCACCTGGTGAGTGTATCCTTAATTTTTGGTCCAAACAGTGAGGAACCGTCAAAGGGGGCATTTGTGAAGGTAGACTTAAAGGGTTCCACAAAGTTACACAAGCGCATCCAGGAGTGTCTCCTCAGGGAAACTCCTGAACCCGCTGCCCTACTCTCTCCATCTGATGCGTATGATATCAGTCTCATGGAGGAGTTCACTATGGAGTTTAAGGTGGATAACTGAGCGGTGGTATCACCGCAGCTGAAGTACCTTGTAGAGCATCTCCTAGTTCCTGCAGGAGATCTCTCTGAAGCCTTGTAAAATGGGTAAGATAATTCAGCGATCCAAGGGTAAAAGCCGCTGAAGAAAAAACATGCTTCCCATATATCTGTCCATCGTTCGAGTCTCTTTCTTCAGCAGATGGACAGATGAGGATGTCTCTGCAAGCTCCTTCTTGGTGGCGGCTGCCACCACCATAGCATCTACCGGCACACCTTTCGGAAAGAAATCCTTTTTGTTGGGGGCTGACAGAAATTTGTTTGGTCTGCAAGGGACTGGCTCCATGGTGTCAGCTGATTCCCACGCCTTTCAAATGACCAAGTCAATGAGCTCGTCGAAAGGCGGAGACACCCAAAAGGCTGAAGGTTGAGATCCGAAAGCCTTCAGGTACACAGACTCCTCATCAGAAGGGGTGATAGTAGTCCAGCCACCTCTCTGTTTTAGGATCTCAAGGATATCTACAAAGGAGATATCAGAGGATGACCGTGGGGACCCTTCTGACTCTTCAAGGTCAGTGTCAGAGGTAGCAGACTCATCAGGGGAGTCTACATGCTTCCTCTTGCATGTTTTCTTCTGAGGAGGATCCTCAGAAGGGTATTCTGGGGGAGGTCTCGGAAGAATGGGGATCACCCAGAGGGCATTCCTGAGGCTGCGGATCACTGCTGTCATGTGGATAGGGTAGCGCCAAGACAGAGGCCGGTGCTTTTGGGGGAAGATCAGCAGCAATGTTGCGTAGAGTTGTAAATTTGGCTGGCACGCTCATCATCTCGAAGGCTGACTCCCCCGGTTCCGAGGACACCACCAGTTCCGAAAAAGCAGAGGTAGCCCTCGGTTCAAGGGAAATTGGCTCCGAAGCAGATGTAGGAACCGAGCTTGGCCGTGTAGACGCACTGAGAGGTAGACTCGGAACCAAAGAGGCTCAGGTCTAAGAATCTCCCTCGGTGCCAACTGGTGAACTTCAGCTCTTAGACACTACGGATGGCACAGAGAGTGTCAGAACAGATATTGGTTCCAGTAAGGCCTCATAGGGTGCCAGAGCCAAAGGTTCTACTACAAGTGGTACTGGATCTTCTGGCTCCAACAGACCGGTATGGCTCAGAGGAGGAAGAGTAGTGTATGTAAAAGGTTTGGATGGCTCCGAAACCAGCTGGGCAAATGCAGAGAGCAAATTTGCCAGCCCCGGCACCTTCAAAAGTCTGCACACCACCCTCTACACATCTTCATCCGATAGCTTGCTCCTAGAGGACCTACAGGAAAGGGTTGGTGAGCGAGATCTCTGTAAAATAGGAGATTTCAAAGTAGGGGAGACCGGAGGAATGTCTGTAGACCGGCTCCGAGTTGAAGGATCCTTTTTCGGCTCCAAAGTTCTTCGGGCCGATACAGGCGCATCAATGGTAATAACCTCAGTCCACTCCGAAAGCAGTAGAGCCTATGAGGTGGAAGTCTTAACAGTTTTAGATATTTTTTCACGAGGTCCAGAGTTCTCTGAGGACACTGGAGATGGCCTCTTAGCAGTCTTTTTCTTTTTGACTAGAGGAAGACTTTGCAGATTGAGTGGATGAAGAAAGTACAGTTGTATCGCTTACTATAAATGTAGATGTTTGAGTGAATTCACTGTTGCAGTCATCACATTTGGGTTATCCCTGCCAAGGTAGGCCTCGGCTGGCCTGAATACCAGAGGTTTAGAATTTCTGCAGCAGTTACTGTCGCTTCAGGACTGACATCAGCTCGTCAGTAGTATAAAGTAAGGCAGCCAACGCCATTACATCAGTTTTTCTTACCCTAACCTGTCAGGAGCCCGCAAGTAGGAGCCAGGTTCTGGTGGACGAACCCCACCAGTAGAAAGTAAATATCAAAATGTCCATTGTAAGGAAGGAGAAGAAAAAAGGGTGATGGAGGGAGGGAAACCAGGACTGCAACAGTGAATACGCTCGAACATCTACATTTATGGCAAGTGTACACAACTGCACTACGTTCTTAGTGTTTCACTGTTGCAGTCATCACATTTAGGTTGATTTCCAAATCTGAGGAAATGGGTGGAGGCAGTCAAGGAAACTAGGGGCTGGCTAGGATGCCCTACAAGACTGCAGAGGCAAACTCTGCCCTGGATTTGGAGAAGAGAGGCAGGTGGTAATGTTCGTTAAAAGTGTGAACAGATGTCCAAGGTGGCAGCCTCCAGGATGTTCTTGGTGGGTACTCCTCCGAGAACAGCTGCAGAGGTGGAGACTGCTCTGATGGAATGAGTCATGACCCCTGGGGGTCCGTGTTGTTTGTAGCAGAAATGCATGCAGTGTGCTATCCATTTGGAAATGGTTTGTTTGGAGACGGCTTTGCCTTCTGCCCCTGTAGCAAAGCTAACCAGCAATTAATCAGACTTTCTGAAGGATTTAGTCCTGTCTAGATAGAATCTGAGCTGTCTGTGCACATCTAGAGAGTGCAAGATCCTTTCCCCCTTGTTCTGGGGATTAAGAAAAAGGGGGGGCAAATGAACAGATTGGTTGAGAGCCACACTGGACACCACCTTCGGCATGAAGGATGGGTTAGTTCTGAGGGATACCCCGTCAGCAAGGAAGATGATGAAGTGTTCCACAGCCATGAGCGCTTGCAGCTCAGAGACTTCTTGCTGAAGTGATGGTCAGAAGGAATGCTGTCTTCCAGGAGAGAAAATTTAGCTCTGCAGAAGAAGCTGTTTTGAAGAGGGCAGGATGAGCTTTTCCAACACAAATTTAAGGTCCCAAGCTAGGGTTGGTGCACTTCTGGGTGGCCTCAAGTTGCTAGCCCCTCTTAGGAACTGTTTGATCAAAGGGTGTGAGGAAAAGGGGCTGCTCAGAGGGAAAATTAGCAGAGATAGCAGAGGCATGAATTTTAAGACAGAAAAAGAGAGGCCACTGTGTAGTATACGTCAGCTAAGTAATCCAGGACGAGAAGGAGGGAGGGCTGTGCCATAGTAGCTCCCTTAGCCTGAATCCAGGTGCAGAACCTTTTCCATTTGTCAGCATACGACTTTCTAGTGCTAGGGCATCTGGCCTCATGTATAACATCTAGAACCTGCTTACTGAGCTTGGCAGATTGATCGGGGGTTAGGGAATAAACCAAGCTGCTACTGCTAAATTGTGTGCAATTGGGGATGCATGAATTCCGCTTCCCACTGGGTCTGGAGGTTTGCAATCTGAGGAAGATGCGATGGTGGCAGTGAGGACAGGCTGCGCAGCAAAGGGTACCAGTGCTGGCGAGGCCAGTCTGGAGCTATAAGAATTGTCTTTGGTTTTCCTCCTTTATTTTGAGCAGTACCCTGGGGATGAGAGGTAGTGGAGGAAAGGCATAGACTGACAGACTGACCCAGGGGAAGGACAGGGAATCCACTTTCCAAGCCATGCAGTGATGCTCCCTGGTGCAGAATTTGCTGAGCTGATGGTTGGTGTGGGAGGCAAAGAGGTCGACCTTCGGGGTACCCCATTTCTGAGTTATGGTGAAGGTTCTTCTATTGAGCTGCCACTCATGTGGGTCAAGAAGATTTTTGCCTAATTGGTCTGCCAGAGAGTTGAGAGAACCTAGTAGGAATTGTGCTAACAGGTGCAGTTGCATGGCAGAGGCTGTATTCCAAAAGGTCATGGCCAGCCTGCATAGAGGGTAGACGCGAGTCCCTCCCTGCTTGTTGATATACCACATTACAGTGGTGTTGTCTATTTTGATCAGGAGAGCCCCTGAAGAGAGAAGGGGCTTAAAAGCTATCAAGGCATCCTGGACAGCCATCATCTCTTTTTGGTCGATGTGCAGAGGGATTTGCTGTGGGCTCCATTGGCCCTGTATGCACCTGCCAATCAGGTTTGCACCCCAGGCATAGTCTGATGTGTCTGTGGTGAGGGTCCGGGCGGCGGTGGGGGGGTGAGAAAGGTAGCCTCTTGTTGTGGGAGCATGCTGTTGCCCACCAAAGAAAATCTTATTTGAGGCAAGGAATTATAGACATAAAAGAGTCTCCAGGTCTTGAGAGTGTTGACACCAAAGGCTTTTTAGGTACCACTGAAGTTTCCTCATATGTAGTCTGGCATATGGAATGAGAAGTATGCAAGATGCCATGAAACCCAGAGCTTGCAGGATCTTCCTTGAAGATAGCTGGGGTCTGGTGTCCAGTTGAGAGAAGTAGGCTGTCAGGAAATTTGCTTTTCTGGTGTAAGGAATGCCATCTGGGATGCTGTGTCCAGGCTTGCTTCCAGGAATATAATCCTTTGGGTGGGCACCTGTTTGGATTTCTTTTTGTTGGTTGTGTACCCTAGGGAGGTTAGTAGGGACTTTACAAAGGTCAGGTGCTTGAGCAGCTTTTCCTGGCTGTCTGCCTGAATTAGGCAGTCATCTATGTATGGGTAAATCTGGATATTCTTTTGCCTGCAAAAGGCAAGGGCCGGAGCCAGGCATTTTGTGAAAACTCTTGGAGCAGTAGATAAGCCAAAGGGAAGCGCAGAGAACTGAAAGTGCTGAGATCCTGCCCTGAAACGGAGATATTTCCTGCATTATTCCCTGATAGGAATATGGAGGTAAGCCTCTTTTAGGTCTAGGGTGGCTAGCCAAGCATCCTTGTAGAGCATGGGTAGCAGCTGCTGGAGGGTGAGCATTTTGAATTTTGGGATCACCAGGAAGGTGTTTAGAATGGATAGATCAAGGATGGGGCACCAGGTGCCCTCTTTTATGGGCACCAGAAAAAAATCTGGAGTAGAAACCTTGGCCTATCTGTTCTGCAGGAACGTGCTCTACTGCCCTTCTAGAAAGCAGGGAAAGGAATTGCTTTTGCACCTCTGCCCACTGGTGTGGAGGTAGATCTGGGAACCCTTTTGGGGTAGGAAGGGTGTGGAAAGAAAATGTGTATCCCTGGGACACTATGCTGAGAACCCAGCTGTCATTGGTAATGGCAGCCCAGGTGCTTGAGTGAAAGGAGAGTCTTCCTCATAGGGGTAAGTGAAGGTGGGCAGAGGGAGGGGGTGGGGGAGATTAGTCATTGTGAGTTCTTAGCATAAGGGGTGGCTTGGAACTCCCTGGTTTTGAAGTGGAGGTAGTCCACTGCTTAGATCTCTGCGTTCCCTGTGGCTGCTGTCTGGGGGGTCTGGTTCCCCAGGGTCTGGGCTGGACTGGCCTGGTGAGAGCAGGAAATGACCAGTGCTTGGTGGGACAATGCCTGCTGAACCTGGGTGGCTGGACCTGTAAGAAATCCTTAACTGTCTGCATAGATTTTGCTTTTTCTTCCATGTTTTTTTTAAGACCTCTTCTGCCTTAGTGCCAAATAAGTTGTCTTTGTGCAAGGGGGCATCCAACAATTTAGATTTGACATGGTCTGGCAAGGGCTGTTCCTTAAGCCATGCATGGCTTCTAATGACAGATCCGGTGACTGCTGCCCTGCAAGTAGCTTCTAGGGCATCAAAACCACAGTGCAAGGTGTGTTTAGTTACTTGACTTGCAGAATGCATTAACTCTTGTAACTTTAGATTCTGCACAAGCAGGAAAGGAAGACATTTTTTGTTTGAGGAGTTCCAGAGTATGTTGATGAAATTTTAGCATATGGAACTGACACTTTAGTGCCCTGATAGCAAAAATGTCTGAGATGTATACTTTTTTACCCCATCTGTCTAGTGTTCAGGAATGCCTATCTGAGGGGGTGAGATTCTTAGCAGAACTTGCTTTAATCCATTTAGGCTCTTGAGAAATTACTTCAGGGTCAGCAGTAAGATTTTTAAAAAGAAATTTGTGAGAGTCAGGGACTCTATAGTACCGGTCTGTTTTTCTGGGTGCAGGAGGGTGGGTGTCAGGAGTCAAGCTGGATTCCAGGAAAACATCCTCCATAACATTCAGGACTGGGGGGGATGGCCAAGGGTCTGTGCTGTGGAAGATCTAAGAATTCCCTGAGTCTCTTTTTAGACTGGGGGTAGTCCTGACTCTCCCATTGGAAATGCTCCCTTAAAGGTATGAAGGGTTTCCCCAAAGGAAAAATCCTCTGGGGGAGAGGTGGAAGGGATGGAATCCTCTGCATCAGAATCCTCATAAATAGAGAGGGGTTGCATGTCTTCATATTCAGATGCATCAGAGTCATCTGACACTTGTTCAGACAAAACTACTGGGGACAGATCTCTTTCCTTTTGGAAGGGGTAGCTTGGCTTCCCCTGATCAGCATGATAAGGTCTTCTGCCACTTTAAGCATTTGAGACTGAGGTAAGAAAAGAGGTGCCTGAGATTGGGTCGTCGGTTTCTTGGGTGTGGTTCGTACCCTGGGCCTAAGAAACTATGTGGTTTTCGAAAGAGCAGTAGTGGCGATAGACTATGTCGGTTTGTGTTGAGAATCGGTACTGTGAAGGACTTCGTCAGAAGCCGGTGCCTGCTCAGCGGCTCCGGACCCATCCAACGTAGAGACGACCGCAGGATCTTTAATCAAAGAAGAGGTTTGTGGCATACCGGACTCCGAAAGGGTCTGGGTAGCAGCTTGTGAATCCACAGAAGCAGGCATCAGGGGCTGTGAAAGCACCTCACTGAGGACCGGAGAACTGACAACTAGCTTAACGGAAGCGTCGTCAGTAGGTTTGGACCTGTGCGGTCTTTATCTTTACCTTTACGTTTTTTCAGAATATCTGCAGTCGGATGGCTTACCGAAGCCATATTGGAGTTTGAGGACTGTAAGCGAAAATATCTAGCTACAATAAGGGCCCGACAACAGATAGTTCTGGCATTGAACAAAGCACAGAAGAGACAAGCAGGGGACGCTGTGGTCTGAGATTAAGCAAGTGACGCAGTAAGAATGAAAGTCTCAGTGTGGTATTTGCTTTCCACAGGTGAGACAATTGTTAACTTTTTCTGACATCGGTTAGTGCAAGAAAAGAGGATCCCCAACGGGATACTTGACTTCAGCTTCAAATCGGAAGATGAAACTCTGGTAGCGGCCAACCGGCACTCGTGCGAACTGCTTCGGGCTCCACAGCAAGAAACACTGATGTGATGGCGCTGGCTGCCTTACTTTATACTACTGATGACCTGACGTCAGTCCTGAAGCAACAGCAACTGATGCAGAAATACTAAGCCGCTGGTATTCGGGGCGGCCAAGGGCTACCCTGGCAGGGATAACCTAAATGTGATGACTGCAACAGTGAAACACGAAGAACATCTACCTACAGCTTCCTCAAAAGATGGTTTCAGGAGACCTTTCAAAATAAGCTCGTTTTTCCTTTCCTGAAAGACTCTAGAGCTAAAAGCATGACAAAAAGTACAACTCCCTTGTAAGTGAGTGGCCCCTAAACAGTATACACACACAGTATGCCCATCTGTTATGGACATTTTTTGATTACATTTTTGGCAGTTCTTAAAATCCGAAGGTTTATGATCCTTTTCTTTTTCTTTACACATACTAGACAACTCTAACTACAGCATATGTCACAGAAAGAATAAAAGGGGAATTGGATAGGTCCTCTAACTTAAACGGACCTCAACTACAGGGATGATAAAAGCACACCACACAAATGGAGAAGTAATAGAAAAAGAGGACTAGGTCCTCTAACTACGGTCCTACCCCTGCTAAAGCAGAAAAGAAACAGTATAATAAGAGGACTAGGTCCTCTAACTTAAACAGGCCTAGCCATATGAGAAACGAGGGAAGAAAACACAACTAGAAAAGCCCTCTAATGAAAAACAGACTTTGTTATACAGCGAAACACACCACACCAGAAAACAGGTAGCTAAGCTACCTACGCTTAAAGACAAATATACACACACGTAGGGAAATCCTAATATAAATCAGAAAACGGAAAAAACTAGAAATTGTAGCTTATTGGCTGTTTGGGCAGTTTTTCCATCTCTTTCAACTTTCTGGTTTAAAAGCCCGCATTTGTGCTCGTTTCCCACCTTTCCTGTAACTAGTCCAGTCCAGATACAGATTTGCTGTATCCAATACTGTTTGTAAGCTTCTGTGACCCCCCAAGCCTTTCTGTGTTGGAGGGAAGCATTCTAGCTCATCAGTGGGAGTGGTAAGCACTAGATATCGTATCTACCACAAGATCCAGGTACAGATTCTTAGTTTTAACACATTAATTTGCTTATTCGTGCTCAGCACTTGTTCAGAACTTGTTGTTAGCACTAAATAGGCTGCAAATTACTACAGTACTCAACCTTCCTCTTTACTTAGAGGAAAACAGTTTTTTGTACTTACTTTCCTCACTTGCTTAGAGAAAAACAACTCTTATACTCACTTTCCTCACTTGTCTAGAGGAAAGTAGTTTTTTATTCAAGCATGTCCAAGGGTCAGCTCCCAGTGTTCTCTCTTGTCTATCTGATGAATATGGGCATCTTGAGGCAATGTAGCAATTGCCTCATGTACACAGACAACCCACTCCTCCTACCACCCAACACCACAACCCGTGAGAGATGCACTTATCTAGCCATACTGGAGGTAAAGCTCTCTCCAACCAATACTGAACTTGACAGTCAAGAGGAGAAGGTAAACACTTGCACAACACCACATCACATAGTCCCACTAAACCTACACCACCAAAATCCACATATAGAAACACAAAACCATTCACAGAGGCTCTCAATAATAATCTGCTAAAGCAACAGAGACCTCCAAAGCAGAAACACAACCAACCTCCATCGCCCAACACAACCCAAATGACACATACCCACAGACTCATGTGCCAATAAACCACAGCCCATAAGGCAAACCAATGTACCCAACACACTAGTCATAGATGTCTCTATAGTCAGGCACACTGATGTCCCACTCACCAGGCTAAACGAGGAAAAGGTTACTATCAGCTGCCTGTTGGGTGCCAGTATCCGTCACATAACCCACGCACTCACGTCACTCCACAACAAGTACAAATATAAGTCCATCATTGTCCATGATGGTTTGAACCTGAGATGTACCTCCCTGGACTACATGAAAAGGAACACGGAAGAGCTCTCCGATCTTGTAAGCCCATGCAGGTATGACCCTAGCCCTGAGTAGCATCCTGCCATTGCCCAGAATGATACCGCAGTACAAGGACAAAATGATGAAGTCAACAATTGGCTAAGCTTCTGCTGTCATTCTAATGGGATCCAGTATTTGTCTGCCTGGGACGATATGGTTGACAGACCACGATGCTTTGCCAGAGATGGCCTACACCTGTCGCCCCTGGGATTCCGGATACTGGCTAAGGCTCTTGCCGCCCCTATAGTGCCTTTTTTAGGCAAGGTTCAAATGACAAATTCACCACCGTAACAGGAACAGGCAAGCAAAAACTGAAGGTAATGCTACACAATGCTAGAAGTCTAAATCTCAAAATGCACTCACTCGAGGCACTCCTTAAAATAGAGAACATCGATATCTGTGCAGTGACTGAGACCTGGTTCAAGTCTCTAGAGAGCAACCCTACATTACCAGGCTATAACTCATACCACACTTTTCAGCCATCTAACCTGGACCAGAACACCAAAGGCGGAGGTGTGTCCATATTCATTAAGGATATCCACACCTCCAGGCTAGTTGCACAGCATAATGTATCCGATGTTATCCAAGTGCAACTAACTCTGGGCAAAACTGCAATCCAAATTGTAGCTTGCTACAAATCCCCCACCATGCCCCAGGATTCCCACTCCTCTTTTCGTGATATACTGGAAAATATTAGGGTTCAACCAAACACCCTTAATAATGGGCGATTTCAACTACCCCACCATTAACTGGGAAAACTACTCGCATACCAACTCCTTTGTTCAACGCTTTCTGGAATTCATAAATTCCAATGCCCTGGATCAATGTATTCACACCCCCACCAGGGGTAACAATATCCTAGACCTAGTAACTACCAACATGAGTGACCAGTGTTCCACACCTGAAGTCAACTCCTCGTTGGTCAGATCCGACCATAAGCTAATCACCCTAGATATCCGCATCCAGCCCCCACCCACCATTAAGAAAACCATGGTAAAAAATTTCTCCAAAGCCAACTTCATGCTTCTTACGACAGAAGTGGCAAACTTCATTACACCCATGCAGATGGACAATACAGTTACGACTGCTGAATCCTACACAAATGCACTCTATAAGCACTTGCATGAGTGCATGGATCGTGCTATCCCAAACGGAACCAAGATGCTATCCTCCAAAAAACGGAAGCCAATTTGCTGGTCCCCTGCCATAAACAAACTCTACAATAGAAGGAAGAAACGGCTGCAAGAGAGAGTAAAATCCCATGAGTGGAGGAGCTCCCTGGTCAGCCTCAGTAAGAAGTTGAGATCCCTTATAAGATCCTCCAAAGCGAGCTATGAAAACAAAATTGCCACGGTTTGTAAGGGCAACTACAAAGCATTCTATAGTTGCGTCAAGAATCTCTATCCCAACACCCAGATCTGCTCTGATTTACAGCACAACGGCATAAAAGTTACAGAACCAACTGACACTGCCAACATCCTAGCAGATGGGTTCAGTGCTAACTTTACCTCCCTCTCACACCGTAAAGGGCCCTTAGATATACAGGAAGAATGCAGCGTCCCTGTAATCATATCTATGCAGGTAAAAGCTGCACTTTCTAAAATGTAAAACAAAGCATCCATGGGACCGGACAACATCCCAGGCTGCGTTTTACATGAACTTCAGAATGAACTGGCTACCCACCTAAGCACCATGTTCAATCATAGTCTCACGTCAGGCTTTGTACCCATTAAATGGCGCACAGCAAAGTACGGTTGTGTACAATTACCATAAATGTAGATGTTTGAATGTATTAACTGTTGCAGTCCTCACATTTTGGTTATCTGCTTGCAGTAACCCTCAGTTGGCCTGATTATCAAAGTCTTGGGTCCTGCTTCGGTTGCTGTCTCATCTTCATATGTATATACACACACACACACACACACACACACACACACACACACACACACACACACACACACACACACACACGTGTTTCACTGTTGCAGTCATCACATTTGGGTAGATTCCCAAAGCTAAGGATGGGAGGAGATTAGATAGCATTAGGACCCGCTATAAGGCCCTGCAGTGGCAAAGCCAGCTCTGGATTTAGAGAAAATTGGCAAATGGTAATGCTTGTTGTAAGTATGTACAGAACTCCAGGTAGCAGCTTCTAGGATGTCTCTGGTAGGGACACCTCTGAGAAAGGCTGTAGAGGTAGATGCAGCCCTGGTAGAATGGGGTCTAATCCCCTGTGGGATAGGTTTACCATGGTGCTTATAGCAGAAATTAATGCAATGGCCTATCCATTTTGAAATGGTTTGCTTTGAAATAGCCTTCCCCTCTGCCCGTGCAGCAAATGCCACCAGCAGTTGTTCAGATTTCCTTTGAGGTTTAGTCCTGTCCAAGTAAAATCGAGGTTGTCTGTGCACATCCAAGGAGTGCAGTATCCGTTCCCCTTTTTTCTGTGGATTAGAAAAGAAGGTTGGCAAATGAATGGATTGATTAAGAGCTACACTGGATACCACCTTGGGCATGAAGGAGGGACTGGTCCTGAGGGACACCCTGTCTGCATGAAAGATGATGAAAGGTTCCACTGCCATAAGGGCCTCTAATTCAGATACCTTTCTTGCTGAAGTGATTGCTAAAAGGAAAGCAGTTTTCGAAGAAAGGAATTTTAACTCTGCACTTGCAACTGGCTCCAAAGGAGGCAGAGTGAGTTTTCCAATACAATGTTAAGGTCCCAGGCTGGAGTTGAGGCTCTTCTGGGTGGTCATAAGATTTTGGCCCCTCGAGAAACTGCTTCAGCAATGGGTGAGAAAAGAGGGGTGGTTCTGTGGTGTAATGAGCTGAAATGGCTGAGGCGTGAATTTTGATGGAGGAAAAGGAAAGGCCCTTGTGAAGCATCTCAGTTAAGTACTGAAGAATCTGAGGTAAATTGGGTGCTGCTGTGGCCAACCCTTGAGTTTGGTTCCAGGCACAGAATCTTTTCCATTTTTCAGCATAAGATTTTCTAGTACTAGGCCTCCTTGCCTCCAAAATGACATCCAACACTTGTTTACTGAGGGATGGTAATGGAGACATTAGGTAATTAAGGCTGCCAGGTTCAGGGTTTGAAGCTGGGAGTGCAGAATCTGGCTCTCCTGCTGTGAGAGCAGGGTAGGGCTTTGAGGCAGGTGCCATGGGTCTAGCTGTGACACACTGCGCAAGAGGAGGTACCAGTGTTGGCATGGCCAGTCTGTTGCAATCAGTATCATCCTTGGTTTGTCCTGTTTGATCTTTAGTAGTACTTTGGAGAGGAGAGGAAGAGGAAGAAAGGCATAAACTTACAGATTTTTTCCAGCTGAAGGACAGAGCATCCACTTTGCAGGCTTGTTTGTGGGGAGTCCTTGTGCAGAATTTGTCCAATTGGTACTTCTGGGGGGAGGTAAACAAGTCTATATCTGGGCTCCCCCATTTGTTTATCAACATGTTGAAAGTCTTTGGTTCCAGCTTCCACTCGTGTGGGTCCATGAGATTTCTGCTTAGTTCGTCTGCCAGTGTATTTAGTTTTCCCTGACAGGAAATGAGGCTGTAGATGCACTTGGTAGCTCAAGGCTGTGTTCCACAGAGCCATGGCTAGTCTGCAGAGGGGGTAGGAATGGGTACCCCCCCCCCCCGCTTATGTACCACATAACAGTGGTGTTTCCGTCTTTACCATTAATTGTCCTGGAAGAATGTGATCCTTGTAGGCTATCAGAGCATTCTGTACAGCTAATATTTATTTTTGATTGATATACAGGTGCATTTGACTTGGGTTCCATTTGCCCTGACTGCACTTCCCTGCCAGGTGAGCCCCCCATGCATAGTCTGATGCGTCTGTTGTTAGGGTTTGGGGGTGCAGGGGGGTAGAGTGAATGGTAGTCCCTTGTTTTGGTGCCAGGCCTCTGCCCAGCAAAGGAATTCCAACCGCAGGCAAGGTATGATAGAAATCATTGCTTCTAGATCCTGAGAAGGTTGACACCATAGGCTTTTTAGATACCATTGTAGTTTCCTCATATGCAGTCTTGCATATGGAATTAGTAGAATGCACGAGGCCATGGACCCCAAGGCTTACAGTATTTGCCTTGCAGATAACAGAGCTTTTGTGGCCACTAGTTTGAAGTAAGTTGTCAAATGAATTTGTTTCTCTGGTGTGAGGAAAGCCATCTGGGAAGTTGTGTTCAAGCTTGCTCCCAGGAATATAATTCGTTGACAGGGTACCAGCTGTGATTTCTTTTCGTTTATGGTGTACCCCAGAAAAGTTAGCACCTTTTTACAAATGTCAGATGATTCAAAATTATGTCCTGGCTTTCTGCCTGAATTAGACAATCGTCCAGGTATGGGTATATTTGAACATTTCTTTGCCTGCAAAATGCAATGACTGGAGCTAGGCACTTTGTGAATACCCTGGGCGCAGTAGATAACCAAAGGGCAGTGCAGAGAACTGATAGTGCATGCAGCCTGCTTTGAAGCGTAGGTATCTTCTGCAAGATTCTCTGATTGGGATATGCAGGTAGGCTTCCTTTAAATCCAGTGTTGCCAACCAGGCATCTTTGCCTATCATGGGAAGCAACTGGTGAAGAGTTAGCATCTTGAACTTTGGAATCACCAAAAAGGTGTTTAGGATAGAAAGGTCCAGGATAGGATGCCATGAGTTGTCTTTTCTGGGTACCAGGAAAAGTCTTGAGTAGAAACCTTGTCCCTTTTCCTCTTCTGGTACAGTCTGAATAGCCTTTAATCTTGAGAGAGAGTACTTGCTTTTGAGCCTCTGTCCACTGATTTGGGGGTAGATCTGGCCAACCGTTTGGCGTTGGTAACGTTTGGAAGTGAAATCTGTATCCTTGGGAAACTATGTTTAAAACCCATTTGTCCTGGGTAATGAGTTCCCAGTTTTTTGCTTGCAGAGCAATCTTTCCCCCTAAAGGAGCAGTCAGTTGAGAAGTGCTTGGAAGTTTTAAAGTTAAGTCATTGAGACAGCTTACCATAGGCGGGAGTCTTACTACTCCCTGATTTGGAAGTGGGAGCCCACCATTGCTTGGTCCTGTGCGTACCCTGGGACTGAAGCCTGGGTGTTCTGCTGGTTCTGGGTTTGAACTGAGAAGGCCTGGAAGAGGCAGGAAAGGACCAATTGAGGGCCAATGCCTACTAAATCTTGGAGGCTGCACTTGTAAGAAATCTTTAACAGTTTGGATAGATTTATCTTTTTCCTCCATCTTCTTCGGCTTTGTTGCCAAACAGGCGGTCCAGATTTAAGGGAGCATCCAGCAATTTAGTTTTAACATGATCTGGCAAAGATTGCTCCATAAACCAAGCATGCATTCTAAGTACAGACCTGGTGACAGCATCCCTGCAAGATGCCTCTAGTGAATCAAAACCACATTGCAAAGTATGTTTTCCAACCTGTTCAGCAGAATGCATTAAATCCTGTAAATCCTTATTTTCAGCACAATCAGGAATCAACATCATTTTCTGTTTAAGCAATCCAATAATATGCTGCTGATATTTTAACATGTGAAACTGGCAATTTAAGGCCCTGATGGCCAAGGTTGCAGAGGTGTATACCTTCTTACCCCATCTATCCAGGGCACTGGAATCTCTATCAGAGGGGGTAGGATTTTTGGCAGTAGTAGCCTTAATGCACTTGGGTCCCTGTGAAATGGTCTCAGGATCCACAGCAGGATTTTTAAAAAGGAACTTGTGAGAATCTGGAACCCTGTAATATCTATCAGTTTCTGGGAGCAGAAGGTAAAGAGTCAGGAGCCAGGCTAGATTCCGAAAAGGCATCATCAATGTCCAGCACAAGAGGGATAGCTAAAGGCCTGTGTAGGGGCAGGAGAAAGAAATCCCTAAGCCTCTTTTTAGAATCAGAGTAATCATGGCTTTCCCAGTGAAAATGCTCCCTAAGAGTATGCAAGGTTTCACCAAAAGAAAAATCCTCTGGGGAAGAAGCAGAGGGAATAGAGTCCTCTGTATCAGAATCCTCATAGTTAGATAAGGGTAAATCCTGGTCATCAGAGGAAACAGAAATTTCAGAATCTTGGTCAGAAGTATCATAAGCAAATTCAGTCCTAGGTCTCTCAGAGGGGGAAGGTTGGCTTCCCCTGATTAAAGTAATAAGGTCTTCAGCCATTCTTATCATTTGTTTTTTAGGCATAGAGGCCTGACCATGCGATCTGGGTGTCTGTTTCCTAGGCATGGTTCGAGTTTTAGGCCTTGAAGAAGAAGATGGAGTTGGTTTAATATGCAAGTCAGTAGGCCTGAATACACCTTCAGAAGCCGGTGCCTGCACAGCGGCTCCAGACCCATCCAAAGTAGAGACATCCGCAGGTTCCACAGTTGAAGCATCTCGCGGCATACCGGACTCCGAATGGGTCTCAGTAGAGGCCTGCGAATCTGAAGTAGTGGGCATCAGCTGCGAAAGCGCCTCACTGAGTACCTTCGAACTGGCGACTAGCTTAGGAGAAGCGTCGTTGGCAGCTTTGGACCTAGGCGATCTGTCTCTGTCTTTGCGTTTTTTCGGACTGTCGGTATTTGGGTGGCTTACCGAAGACATATCTGGATAACTGAACAGAGTACCAAAATATTTAGAAGCGAAAATATACAGATGACAAATAGAACATGGTTTAAATAAGACACAAAACCGACAGCGAGGTACATCGTGGTCAGGGCCTAGGCAAGGAATACAGTATGAATTAAAATCTTTATGAGGTATTTGCTTTCCACAAGAAATACAATTACTGACTTTTACTGACATCAGTTTAGAGCAAGAAAAAGTTTCCCCAAAGGGGTACTTAGCTTTAGTTTAAGACTTCGGTTCTGAAAATTGAAAACAAAAATTTCAGGAGTCGGCCGACTGGTACTTGCGAACTGCTTCTGCTTTGGACATCGCATGGCAAGAAAGACTGGTGTAATGGCGTCGGCTGCATCCTTTATACCCCTGACTACCTGATGTCACGGAAGATGAGACAGCAACCGACGCAGGACCCAAGACTGATAATCAGGCCGACTGAGGGCTACTGCAAGCAGATAATCCAAATGTGATGATTGCAACAGTGAAACACGAAGAACATCAGTTATCCCACTCCAGAAAGGGGGAGCCACCACTGATCCTGGGAACTATTGCCCTATTAGCCTGACGAGCCTGGTCTGCAAGGCCATGGAACATATCATCATGGAACTCATAAACAAAGACATTGGTAACCTCCAAACTCTGGACCCCACCCAGTTCGGGTTTGTGAAATGCAGATCATGCCTTCTGAACCTGATCGACTTCTTTGAGGCAGTCACCAAAGCAGTAGATGAGGGTAAGGTGGTTCACACAGCCTATTCTGACCTCATCAAGGCTTTCAACACCATCCCCCATTCCGGAATTATAGCTAAACTCACTAAACTAGGTATAAATCCTTACATCATAAGATGGGTTGCCAAATGGCTCACTGACAGAACTCACACTGTAAAAGTTGCAGACTCCAAATCTGACTTCAAACCAGTGACAAGTTGAGTACCACAGGGTTCAGTCCTGGGACCTCTCCTGTTTGGTATCTACTTCTCTGAAGTACAGGCTAACACAGAAGGCCTCTGGCTAATGAAGTTCGCAGATGACTGCAAACTAGGAGCCATAGTAGAGTCCCCAAATGATATGGACATCCTACAGAAGGGCCTCACAGAGAGATGTCTGGTGTCAGAGGCATGGACTCAAGCTCAATACCAAAAAGTGCATCTTCATCCCCTTTGGTAAAAACTCTGTACCCATGAACTACCACATAAACGGCAGTCTACTTGACGCCGAATGTGTGACGAGACCTTGGGACCCAGGTGAACAGCAGTCTCTCCTTTGATAATCGCATTGCCACAGTAGTCAGGAAATCACACCTCATCACAAAAAGGTTCTCATCCAGGAAAAAAAGAGGTCATTGTTCCCCTCTACTCGGCACTCATTAGACCTATTATAGAGTACAATGCCCCTATTGGAATGTACCTCACAAGACATCTGTAGCAGCTGGAAAGGCCACAGAAGTAACTCACAAAGAGGATTACTGGCCTCAAACAGATGCCCTACACCGACGGTCTCAAAAAACTCCAGCTTCACTCTGTAGCATATCGCCTGCTCCGTGGAGATCTCTGCCTAACATATAAAGCTATGTTAAACCCAGAGCTGTTGGACACACTACACCTAAAGAAATCCCAATCCCTCCGAGCTACATGCTCTAGGGACCTAAACCTTGTCATCACAATAAATAGGACATGCTGGAGGGATAGATTCCTGTCCCAGAGACTTCCTATACTCTGGAACAAGCTATCCATCTATGTCAAGCAAAGTTCCTCATTAGCACTATTCAAGAAATATCTTGATGAGTGGATGGGAAATAATATACCCCGGGGATCACTTCTGTGGCTCTGCTCGACAGGGGCACAGGAAATTAACTTTCTTGGGTGGCGTAAGCCAGGGAACCTTGTTGGCTAGGCTTACTTAGGCCCTTGGGCCGATAGCCTAGTACCTACCTATGAACCTATAAGACCTCAATAGCAAATACTCTGTATAAGCTAATAAAAAGCTGATAAAAGACTCAACAAGAAAAAAAAAAATAGCAAAACTTAAATAGAAAAATCTAAGCTACCACTACGGGATACCAATAAAGACACACACAGGCCTGCGGAAAAATGACAGCCAAAACTGCTGACAAAACAGCGAAACTATTAAACACCTAATATTCACTACTGTATAAAGCTAGTATTCTAACTATATTCTAAGTATTTTCTAATTAAATCCAACTATATACTAACTATAAATGCAAGAAAAACACAGATGAAAAAATTCACTCAGCCACAGCCAAGACAAGCTCTTCTAAACTTGTAAAGTGGCAAACAAGATCTGAGGACTGCTACCACTGCAATATGGGATACCTACCTTGCCATGAGCCAACTTAGAGACTTCGAGCTTTTGTAATTGGCCGAGACCCAGCCAAAGATTGGCTCCGAACCCACATGTAAGAATGAAGGCGAGATAGGACAACATAACATCTACATTTAATGTTTTCCCACCTAAGCATCCTGACTAACCAAAGTAATGGCTTGCTGCCAAGTTTCAGAAACCTCTACATTAGCCAAAGTCTTATTAAATTCCGCCAATATTGACAAAAGGTATTTAGTCATTTGGGTCTGATAATTCAAGGCTCTGAGTGCCACAGTGGCAGAAGTGTAACATTTTTTTTACCATACATGTCCATGCCCTACTATCTCTGCCTGAAGGTAAAACATTAGAAGCAGACAAAAGTTTAGGTTTGTCAACGGAAATTGATAAAAATAGAAATTATATATTTATCATAACTTGGCATCTGTGTTGTCCAGTTTCATTCTGCCTCTCTAATGGGTCTACGGATCTTATCTTGGATCCAGCTCAGCCACTTCTCAAGACTTACGATCTGAGCCTCAAGCTCCTCCCTCTCCAATACTGCCCCACTCCTCTGCTAACCCTCAGATCGAGTTTGCTGACCTATTGATGGTAATCCAGACCTATACCAATAAGAACAAATAAATACACGACCACACTGGAGCTCAAACTAGGAACCTATGGATTCCCATATCATCTTGATTATTCTCAGCTGTTTTGGCTAGGGGATGGCCGAATAAGACGTGAGGCAGAATGAAATTGGGCAACAAAGATGTCAAGTTATGGTTAAGTACATAACTTCTAATCTGATGTTATCAGTTTCATTCTACCTCACTACTGGGTCGGAGTCCCCAACTACGTAAACCCTGGGTGGCCCTCAAGGAGGGATACTGTATGAGAACCAAGGTGCCAAAGGATGCTTTGCTCCTAAATAATGTCCAACTTATAATGAGAGACAAATGTATGGACTCTAATGAATGTGCATTGCAATGACAAAGCAGTCTGAAGAGATCACCCATTCCCAAACCTTAATGGTCTCGCTGCACAATGGGTATGATTGGGGTTCCCCCCTGCTTGTTGCTATACCAGACAACAGACATGTTACCTGTTACAACTGCAATCATTCTCAGATGGAGGCAGTCATGAAAGCCTTGCAACAAAAGGACTGCCCTCATCTCCAGGATATGTATGTGCAGTTTGGTCTCTGTTGGGGACCACGTACCTTAGACCACTCTTCCCTGATAATGCCCCCCCCCCACCGCAACAGGGAAGCATTTGTGGTCCACTATGGCTATAGGTGGGGGAAGAGTAAAAGATCTGCCGAGATACAGTGGATATAAAAAGTTTACACACCTCTGTTAAAATGCCAGGTTTTTGTGATATGTAAAAATGAGACCACAATAAATCATTTCAAAACTTTTCCCACCTTTAATGTCACCTATAACCTGTACAATTCAATTGAAAAACAAACAAATCTGTTAGGGGGAAAAATCTAAAAAATAAAAACGTACAATAAGCTGGTTGCAAAAGTGGGCACACCCTTAAACTAATACTTTGTTGAAGCACCTTTTGATTTAATTATAGCATTTAGTCTTCTTGGGAAGGAGTCTATCAGCATGGCACATCTTGACTTTGCAATATTTGCCCACTCTTCCTTGCAAAAGTGCTCCAAATCTGTCAGATTACGAGGGCATCTCTTGTACACAGCCCTCTTCAGATCACCTCACAGATTTTCTATTGGATTTAGGGCTGGACTCAGGCTGGGCCATTTCAAAACTTTAATTTTCTTCTGGTGAAGCCATTCTTTTGGTGATTTGGATGTATGCTTGGAGTCATTGTCATGTTGAAAGGTGAAGTTCCTCTTCATCTTCAGCTTTCTAGCAAACGCCTGAAGGTTTTGGGCCAAAAATGACTGGTATCTGGAACTGTTCATAATTCCCTCCACCTTGACTAAAGCCCCAGTTTCAGCTGAAGAAAAGCAACCTCAAAACATGATACTACCAGCACCATGCTTCACCGTGGGGATGGTGTTCTTTTGGTGATGCGAAGTGTTGTCTTTGCGCCAAACGTACCTTTTGGAATTGTGGCCAAAAAGTTCAACCTTGGTCTCATCAGACGAGAACACATTTTTCCTCATGCTTTTGGGAGACTTGATGTACTGTTTTGCAAATTTTAGCCGGGCCTGGCTGTTTTTCTGTATATGAAAAGGCTTATGTTATGTCTTGCAACCCTACCCCATAGCCCAGACAGAGGGAGAATACGGGAGATAGTTGTCACATGTAGTACACAACCAGTACTTGTCAGAAATTCCTGCAGCTCTTTCAGTGTTGCTGTAGGTCTCTTGGCAGCCTCCCTAACCAGTTTTAGTCATGTCTTTTCATCAATTTTGGAGGGACGTCCAGTTCTTTGCAACGTCACTGTTGCCCATATTTTCTCCACTTTTTGATGACTGTCTTCACTGTGTTCCATGGTACATCCAATTCACTGGAAATTTTTTTGTACCCTTCTCCTGATACCTTTCAGCTATGAGATCTCTGATGCTTTGTAAGCTCTCTGTGAACCATGGCTTTTGCTGTAGCAGGCAACTGAGTAAATGTCAGGAAAATCCTACTAGGACAGCTGAACTTTATTTGGGGTTAATCAGATTCTCTTTAATTGATGGCAGGTGTGTACCCAAGAAAACCGAATGCTGTAATTAAATCAAAAAGGTGCTTCAACAAAGTATTAGTTTAAGGGCGTGCACACTTATGCAACCAGCTTATTGTACATTTTTTATAATTTATTTCCCCTAACAGATTTGTTTTTCAATTGAATTATAACAGGTCACATTAAAGGTGGGAAAAGTTCTGAAATTATTTATTCTGGTCTCATTTTTTATATCACAAAAACCTGGCATTTTAACAGAGGTGTTTAAACTTTTTATATCCACTGTAGAAGTACTTTATAATTATCCAAAACTGCAGATGATGTTTGCAGATCGAAGTTAGTCTGATGGGAGCAGACAATGAATGATACATAACAGACCACTGGACCGCTAGGGTCCACTGGAAAACTTGCATGAAAAATCTTGCAAATGCACTAGAAGAATGGCAGCTGACATGGATCCTAGGGCCTTCAGAACCAGGTGGGCCAGCAGGTTTGGTGTATCCAGTAACAGTTGCACTTGATGTCTCAATGATATTTATTCATTGAGGAGGTAGGGTAGCTATTTGCATGACTGTGTTCAATTGTGCCCCTATAAACTATGCCCTGTACAGGGGAAATCTATGACTTTGCCAAATTCACTGTAATTCCCAGGCAACTGAAAAGTTGTAGCGGAAATTGGATGTCCCAAAGTAGTTAATGACTTGTGGGTGCCATCAGGAGCCAATCATCTAGGTATGGAAACACCTGGAATCCTTGCAGTCGAAGGTAGGCTGCAACCACTGCCATACACTTGGATAACTACTGAGGGGGGCAGTGGTGAGACCAAAGGACAGAGCTCTGAACTGGTAATTATTGGTTCCTAGCTGGAAATGCAAGTGGCTCCTGGAGCGCCTGTCTATTTTGATATGATAGTATGTGTCCTGGAGATCTATAGAGCATATCCAATCATCCTTGCATAGTAGTGGCAGTATGGACTGTACCATAACCATGTGAAACTTCGACTTCTGTTCGAAAAAAATTCATGCTGCTTAAATCTAAGTCAGTCCAAGGTCCCCCGTTTTCTTTGGCTCCAAAAAAAAAAAAAAACACTAGTAAGTTGCGCATCCTTGATGTTCGGTTGGGACCTCCTGCATGACTCATTTCTAAAAGTTTCTGAACCTCAAGGATGGCATTCTCACTCCGACTGGGTGGCACATCAGGGAGATACCTCCCAGGACTGGGGGGTGGAAGGGAAAAGGGAATATAGTAGTCTCTGGAAATTATATTTAACACTTAGTTGTCATTTGTTATATTTGCCCAGGCGTCTGGGTGTAACGATAGTCTGCCCCCGACTGCCTCCAGAGTAGGACAGTCAGGCAGTGCTTCAGGAGCACTGGTAGGGCCCATCAGAGAAAGGTTCTCTGCTGCTCTGGTTCTGTGGACCCCCCTCTCCTTCTTGGGTGGTGCCTGCCATTAAATCTTCCTCTAGAAGAGGATTCATCCTGAGACTCTGGGAAAGATCCCTGGAACTTTCAGAAACCACATCATCTTCCTACTCCATTGGTTTCTAGAGAAGGGTCATTGGAGGAAAGAAAACTTGGATCCCCACAGCAAATAAGGTCTTTCCTTCCTGCTCGCACTGGGTAACAGTTTCTTTAACCGATGGTCTAAACAAGGAGGAACCGTCAAAGGGGACATTTATGACTGACGCCTTGGGGGGGGGGGGTCTGCAAAGCCTCATCCAGGCATGTCTTTGAAGGACTATGTCTGTGCCGGCTGCTCGAGAGGTTCCTTCTGCAGTGTGAGAAATTAACCTCATCGAGGAAATAGCAATAGATAACATAGTGGCCAATTGGGGAGATACCTTCACGAGGTCCTCCTCCGACAAGAACCATGCCAGAGAGATGGCGAGTTCCTTGACTAGATTTCTCTGGAGACACGTGAAGTGTGCCAAATAATTTAATGCCGTCAACATAAAAGCAGCTGAGGCATACATGTGCTTCTCATGCCTGTCCAAAGCCTGAGACTTTTTATTCGGGGAGGGGGGTGAACAGAAGAGCTCTGCTTGGCTAGCTCTTTCCTAGTGGTTGCCAACACCACAACAGCATCAACCAGGACACCTTTGCTCCAGTAAGGATGATCACTAGGGGGACTGAGCCATTTGTCTGCACACTCGGGAATGGGCTCCATGGTGTCTGGCTCCTTCCACACTGGCAGGCGACCAGATCACTGAGCTCGTCCACTGGTGGGGTTACCCAGGGATGTAGATGGGCATGCCCTGAAGGTCCTCGGAAGAAGGGGATTGGAAAGACCAGTCACCCTTTTGTTTCAGTATTCCTGCAATATCTCTGAAGGAGATGTAATTGGGTGGAGATCGGGGACCCTTTCCCTTTCATTGAAGTCAATGTCTTCTGTTAACCACTCCAAAGGGGGGTCCAAGTGCTTTCTCTTGCACCATATCTTCCAATGAACCTCCCCTGTGGTATACTCAGGAGAGGAATCTGAAGAATGAAGAAGCCCTTGTTGGGGGCAGGCCTGGAGGATCTCCTGAAGGGGCTGACTACAGACAGGATGAATTGGCACAAAGCTTGGATCACAGGGAGATTGGGTAGGATCCAGGGGATAAGGGGCCACTTCTCACAGTTTGGAGAAAGCCCTCTCTGCCACCTGAAAGGCAGACGAACCCAGGGAACCCCCCCCTCCCTCACAGCTGGGGCTACTAAGGAAGAGAAGGAGGAAGCCATCCCAGATCCAACGTCGAAAGAAAGCACCAGGTTCAAACTGTCAAGGGCCGAAGCCCCTAAGGTCAGAGCAGAGACCAACTCCGAGGAGTCGGCGCAGTGTCAGATCCAGGACCCGCTCTGCTCCAAGGGCATCAGAGGGGAGCTAGTCTGGGACACTGCCAGAGTCAAAGAAAGATACATTTGCAGCTCTGATGATGAATCCAAAAGCCAGCAAGAAGACCATCCACGTCCAAATGGGACAAAACACTTTAGTGATGAAGAAAGGGCCTACCTTGAATAAAGAGACTTCATCAAAACAATTTACAAACACCCAGCCATTTATGTACCTACCCCCAATTATTCAATCAACCTTTTATTTAAAAGACAAACCCACAATTTCAAACCATAATTGTTTTTCATTTACTGAATACATTAGTCATTTTAAGACCTTTAAAAACTTAAAACACTCTACTTAAAAAAAATACTGAATGAACTCCTAAACTACTAGTAGTAAAACAAAATGCAAACTCTAAATTTTACCTAATAATTACTTTATTCAATTAACCTAGGATGTGATCCAGTTTTAAACTGCTAGAAATACTTATTTCATTTATACCTGGATACTGGAAGCCATTTAAACACAATTGCCACCTCAGTTCCAGTACATCCAAATGAACATCCAAAATACATCCCTGCTCATCCTTGAATAATTGTTGAACCACTAGAAATTTAAATTGGTTGCCTTGATATTCCTTCACATGCCTATAAAGGGCACTCGTAATTCTACAGTGCCTCAGATCACCCAAATGTTCACCAATTCTCACTTTAAATTTCCTACATGTTTTGCTTATATAAAAAAATAGGACAATTTTCACACTTGGCCATGTAAATTACATTATTACTATTACAATTATGATGCCCTTTAATATTAATGACCTTTCCATTAACTCTAAGCTTATCCTTAGTTTCGAATATAAATGGACAAAAAGCACAAGAGTTACATTTATAGTTACCAATCTTTCTGTTGATTTTCCCATCTCTTTTTATACCCTCCAAAATGTTTTTTAGGGATCTGTCCTTCCTGAAGACGTACCTAGGACTCTTTCCAACTTTTTGTGCAATATTACCACCAAACTGTAAAATCTCCCAGTTGGCTTTTATAACTTCAGTAATGGTGTTAGCTACACCATTGTAGGTAAATTCTCAGGGTTGAAGTGGGGTTCATTTCATTGTCTGCACATCCAATGGATCCTAAAAATCCATTGCCTGATATAGCCCTATATATGCCTTACCCCCGTTTATTCAACACTTCATCCCTGACCTCACTTAAAAGACCATCTGGGTACCCTCCCTGACCTCACTTAAAAGACCATCTGGGTACCCTCTTTGTCTGAACATCTGTATAAGAAATTAAATTTCTAAAAGAGTCATCATTCAAAATTACAATCCTGGCAGCCCGCACCAACTGACCTTTCACAACTGACTTCTTTTGGTGGTGCGGGTGCCAGCTACCATAATCCAAATAGGAGTTAGAAAAGGTTGACTTTCTGTGAATCCTAGTAAACTTTTTGTCTGATCAATTTCCAATTTTACATCTAAACAACTAATTTTGTTCTGGTTATATTCATGTTTAAATTTTAGGAAATACACAGTTTCACTGATAAACAAGAGGAACTCCCTCAAACTGTCTTCAGTACCTCTCCAAATAAGGAATAGGTCGTCAAAAAATCGAGTATAATGCACCGAGTCATGTATGAACTTTTCATCAGATACTCCTGTTCCCAATAGGACAATCACGTTGGCAAAAATGGGGGCACAAGCCACGCCCATTGCCACACCCTTTGTTTGCTTATAATATTGTCCCTCAAAACAAATTTAGTTGTTCTTTAACACGACCTCCATCAGTGTAACTAATCTGTTAACTTCATCCTGAGAAAAAACATTGGTTTTGTTAAGCTGCTGTTCCAACCAGCTTAGACCTTCCTCATGGGGAATCACGGTGAAGAGATTGACAACATCAATAGTAACCAAAATTAAACCAGGTACTACCTCAATGCCATTCAATTTGTTTAAAAATTGCCAAGAGTCTTTGCTGATATAATTAAAGATAGCCAGACTCATCTGCATTTTCTGATCCAAATATTTACAAATAAAATAGGTATTTGACCTTTTACCATCAACAATGGACCTAAATTTCAGATTTTTAAGGCACTTATGGACTTTTGGGATCCCAAAAATGTTGGACACCATGGAATGCTCATTTTTCATATAATGATATTCATTTTCATCAATCTGAGCCTGGTATACCATGTCATCCAGTAATAAATCTATCTTATGATAGGACACCTTGATTTCATTTAATGAGATTTCCTCATAGGTGTCGTCCACCAATATGGAATTCATCCCATCTAAATAGTCCACCCTGTCCATTATGACTACACCACTACCCTTGTCAGGTTTCTTAAACCTGACTGTGGGGTCTCTAACCAAATCCATCAACAAATGTTGCTCTTCTCCGGTCACGTTAGATCCAAAGTTCAGGTCCAGGACCCGCTAGTCTGGGACACTGCTGGAGTCAAAGAAAGATACATTTTCAGCTCTGATGATGACCCAATCAGAAAAAAACAGATCCTAAAGTTCTAAAACCAGAGGTTGGATCAGAAGAGGAGCTTGAAGTATGGGAGTGGGAGCTCTCACAGATCCCACATGGGTCAGGGATGGCAAAATCCCAACTGAATCTGGGCTTTGAGAAAACTCCGCATCATCCTGTCCATGTCTGAGTGTGACAGCAGAGTGGATCTTGAGGAGGCTGAGTAATGGGTAGACTTGACCAGGGATAGGCTGGTCTGAGCAGTCAGGGCTGGAGAAGGAGACTTACTCCGACATAGAGTATGACTCTGGCCCCTCTGATACAAGTATTTCCAATCAGAGGAGTTTTCTCCCCGAGATGAAGAGCTCCGGATTCGAATAACATTTGTAGGATCCACGGAGCCGCTTGGACCTGAAGGCCGTGGATCCGAAAGCTTTCAGGTCTTAGCTGGTGCTGACTCTGTTGGATACGAGTAACTTCTTGGATCTGAACAGAAGTGGAGATCAGTAGGATGTGATGTGGTTGGCTCCGATAATTTTTGGCATTTTTCTGGCACAGAAGACGTGAACCCCGGGCATGCTAAGGGGGCATGCTTCTTAAGCTCCTTAGAAGCAGGAGTTTGAACTCCAGAGGTCAGTAAAGACCTCTCAAAATAAGCTTATTACAACAATCGGCAAGAGCACAGGGATTGAAAGCCACACAGATGTCACATTCGACCTTCAAATGCCCCAGTCCAAGACAATACACACACTTCTTGTGGGCATTCGACTGGGGAATCTTATGCCCACAAGAGGTATACCTTTTGAAACCCGTAGGTTTGTCAGACATGCTGAAAACAAAAGGGTTAGCACACACACAAGCACTACCAAAGAGAAGCTGATTATCACAACTTACTCTAACTTTACCACAGAGAAAGCAAGGATACCGGGAAAAGTGTTTGGTTTTTTTTTGTTGTTTTTTTTTAAACAACTAAATGAGAAGAAAAAGGGAATTAATGGTTATAGGAGAAATGTGGAGGGGGGAAGGGCAATGCTAACACCAGCAAACACTTTGCTAAAACTAGCTAAAAAGGGAAGGAGGAAAGAAAAGTAATTGTACTGATACTAGATAAAGGAGAGCAAAGGAATAGAATCATTACAAAAAAATACAACAAGGAAAGAGGAAAAAACTACTTTTCTCTAGCTAAGGCTACAGAATAGTGTCTGAACTGGAACGTGGCAAACGAGATCTGAGGTGTTAGAGGAGAAGTGGGGCATTATGGGACAAGGAGAAGCTTGGGCACAGATTGTAAGCCTTAAGAAGTGGCCAAGTAGGATCAGAGATCGGATCCGTAGACCCAGTAACGAGGAAGAATGAAATGGACCATCAGATCAAGGATCTGCAAAATGATTTTTTGTGAAGAAATGTGAAGTCCACTGGGACTTTATAAAACCTAAAAGTCTACTTAGGGGCTGGAGGCTGGAAATCAGGAGAGGGAGAAGTGGATGTAAATGTATCTAGGAAGGCCTCAAAAATTGGAGTGACAGTGGCTAGCGTAGGAGCTGTAACAGCCCAATAACATCCCCCTACCCACCTCCTCCCTAGCTTCCACCCCCACCTCCTCCCCCTATCTTCGAACTTAAACCTGTATCCACCAACCTCATAAAAAAACTTCTCTATAAACTCAAACCTTGCACCAACGCTCCTGACAACATTCCCTCCTCCTCCTTAAAAATTGCCTCCGACAGTATTGCTCTCCCTATTAGCATCCTGATCAATAGATCACTACTCGAGTCATATGTACCAAAACTATGGCGTTCTGCTTTTATTCTCCCACTCCACAAAGGTGGCAAAAACTGCAACTTCTCCAACTTCTGCCCCATAACTATCCTCTCTCCCATCTCTAAACTTCTCAAAAAATGCATTCACATACAGCTCATGCCATTCCTAACTGAACATCAGCTGCTCTCTCCTACCCAACACGGCTTCCGCCCTGGACACAATACCAATATCAACACAGCCCTTCTCCTTTTTACACTATCAACTCAGCCTGAGCAACTTAGTTTCATCTATTCTATTAGATTTATCTAAAGCTTTCAACACCATCTCTCACACCCATCTTCTAGACCATCTATCCAACCTTAACATCTCCCCAAAAACTCTTTCCTGGTTCTCCAGCTATCTTTCTGACAGGTCCCAAGCAGTGAAATGGGGCCAATCCTCTTCCACCTTCCTTCCAACACCCACAGGAGTTCCCCAAGGCTCCATTCTTCGCCCTTTGCTATTCAACATCTTCCTTAATGATCTCCACAATGCCATTCCAAACACCAAAATTGTCCAATATGCAGACGACTACTCTGATCTGCTATGCCTCCAACCAATCTGAACTCAAATCTCTAACTCAATCTGCCTTCTCAACCACTGAAAAATGGATGCTCCAAAACCACCTCTCACTCAACGCTAACAAAACAAAAATCCTCCTATTCACTCCCTCCAAAGCCATTCCCATTGATAAAAACTCATTTCAAATCACCAGCCTCAACAACTCTATCATTGATATTGTTCGCTCTGCCAAACTCTTGGGGGGCACCATTGATGAACACCTAAAATTCAACACCCATATCCAACTTAACATCAAGAAAATCCACATAAAACTCAGCCTACTCTACAGGAATAATCACTTCCTCTCTCCCTCCACTAGACTGACCCTGGCCACTACCTATCTTCTCCCATCTCTTCTATATGGCGCTCCACTACTTACTTCCACTCTCACCTCCAAACTAGAAGTATGCTACAACAAAATCTCCAGGTTGTGGCACAAAAGCAAAAGCCTCCTCTCACCACTGCTCCTCCTACTAACTCTAAACTGGCTTGAACTCCCAAATCAACTAGACTTCCTCCAAATTGTCTCAGCCCACAAGTTAATATTTCAACCCACCAGCTGCCCTTCTTTATCTAATATCTTCCTACCTTATAGCCCCCCCAAGACCCCTTAGATCCACTCATCAAAACCTTATTACCATCCACAAACCTAAGCGCCCTGCTGGTCAACCTTTACTCTGCTACACCCTAGCTAAGAAAATGGAACGCCCTGCCCTCCACTTTGAGGGCCTGTGATAACCTAAACACCTTCAAAAGACTACTCCACTCCTACCTATTTCTTCACAGAAAATGTAACTGCACTCCTCTCCCCACACCTCCCAACCTCCCCTCTTCCTTTTCTCCTGGCTAACCTTCTTCCCTTCTAAACCTCTCACTTAGGGCTATAAACTATAACCTATCTCCACCCAACCTCTCACCCTATGCTTCTCATCCCTTCCTTCATAATTTCTTTCAGCATCTTAGTCACTAAGTATTCCATACCTTTTCTTTCTAATACCTGACCCGGTATAAAAAAGTGTACAACTACATATTGAATGCAATTTATATGAATTTTTTCCTATTGCTATTTCAATTTGTTTATCTAACTTACAATGTAATACTTCTATATGTTATATAGTCTATACGTTATGTAAGTTGTTATGCGGAACTTCGCTGCTTAATCAAAATGGAAATTATAAAACTTTATGTAACTTGTTATGTGGAGCTTTTCTCGCTGGGCCTCCACTGAAAACGGGCTCTCGAGCCCAGTGGACCTCCTCGGTCACCAAACTGAAATAAATAAATAAAATTGTAGTACTACTACTGTGCTTCAGGAACTTGTCTGGATTCCCACTCAAAATGTATCATTTTTTTAAATTGTTTTCCAAATAATTTCCTCAACAGGGGATAATGTGTACTCATCATCAGAAGCAATATGGCCTGGAGAATGGACTTGAGATGAATAAGCTAACAAAATGTTATGTCTTACCAAAACTTGGTATCTGTGTTGTCTATCTTCTCATTCCTCCTCACATTAGGGTCTTGGATCCGACCTTTGGATCTGGCTCGGACACATTCTTCAGACTTGGATCCAACTCTCGAGCTCCTCCCTTTTACTAATAATGCACTACATCCATCCAAGCACCTCAGATCAAGTTTGCTGACTCCATACAGTCAACACCCAGACAGCAAAGGAATGTCAGATGAGGCTCAGACATGGGACCTATGCACCCCTTCATGTTCCATGATCCTCTAAAAGAATAAGGCAGGAGAAATGGCTGGGTGGAAAAGTGAGGAGGAATGAAGATAGACAGCACAGATACCATGTTATGGTAAGATATGACATTTTAATCTGATGTTGTCTTCCTGACGATAAGGTTAGAGTCCCCAGATACAGAATTATCAGGGGGCCCTCATGTAAGAATTTGGTGGATCACCATCGAGCCAAAGGAAGCCCTGCTCCTAGAAACTATATCTAACATGCAGTGGGCTACAAAAGTATGATTGCTACACAAAGTCACTGCTGCACAAATATTATCAATGAAAGATCTAGATGAGAAGGCAAAGAAGTATCCATACCCCTAGTAGAGTGCACACCCTGTGAGGCTGAGGGAATTCTAGTCCTTTTTGTGAGTAAATGAAGGAAATGCAGCTAGTTATCCATTTAGCTAAGGTAATCTTAGAAACCGCTTGACCAACTTTGTTAGCCAAGAAGGCTATGAACAATTGGTCAGACTTCCTATGCTATTTAGTCCTGTGCAGACAGAAACATAGTTGTCTATGAACATTGAGAAGGGGTAGCGGATATTCCCTTTTGTTAGAAAAATTCAGGAAAAACACTATTAAATGAATGGACTGACTGATGTTTTCCAAGATTACTTTAGGCATAAAGGAAGTTATGTAAGGAAACCCTAGCCTTATGAAAAATTATGTAAGGAGGTTTTGAGGGCAAGGTTTGCAGCTTGGAAATTCTCTTGGACAAAGTTATAGCTACCAAAAAGATTGTCTTCCATTACAAAAACTTCATATTGCAAGTGGCAGCTGGTTCGAAGGGTCTGTCCCAGAGTCAAAGCCTGCAGCACAACAGTGAGATCCCAAGGCAGGGAAGGGTCTTTAATAGCAGACGTTAACAGAAAAATGCCTTTCAAAAAGGATTTGCACAATCTAAAAGGGAATGAGGTTGACTACCAGCATGAAAATTAGAAACAGCAACTAACTAAAGCTTGGTGGTAGAGAAGCTAGCTCCTTCTTCAAATAGGGTACGAAGGAAGAATAAAATATCCAATATTGTTGCTGAAAAAGGGTCTATATCTCTGTTTTAGCCCAAATGGCGGACCTTTTCCATCTACTGGAGTAGAATTTCTTAGTAGAAGCCTTTTGTGAGGCTAGAAGAATTTTTCAAACAGGAGAAGTGAGCCTGGGCTGTCCTAGCTGAAGTTGGAAGTGGAGAAACCAACGGTCAGTTTGAGGGCATGAAGATTTGTATAATGCATCCCTGACGGATGAGAAAAGAGGTCCTGTTGAATCCATGGAGGATATTTCAGATGAGACTAGAGGAAGAGGAACCAAACCTGACAAGGCCAAAAGGGGGCAATGAGGATGACTTAACTCTTCAGCTTGTTTGCCTTCTGAAGAAACTTCGGTATCAGAGGGAGAGGAGATTAAGCATACAGGAGACCAGGGGAAGTGAGCCTGGACTGCCTAGCTGGAGGTGGAAGTGGAGAAACCAACGGTCAGTTTGAGGGCATGAAGATTTGTATAATGCATCCCTGACGGATGAGAGAAGAGGTCGTGTCGTGCTTCCAGAATCCATGGAGGATATTTCAGATGAGACTAGAGGAAGATGAACCAAACTTCACAAGGCCAAAAGGGGGCAATGAGGATGACTTAACTCTTCAGCTTGTTTGCCTTCTGAAGAAACTTCAGGATCAGAGGGAGAGGAGAGTAAGCATACAGGAGACCGGGGAGACAATTATTGACCAGTGTATCCTTTGGGGACTCTCCCGAAGGAGGGATAAGAGTGAAGAACTTGCTTCATTTGTTGCTGAGGGAGAGGCAAAAAGACTGCAGCAAGGTTGACCCCCAACGATTGAAGATCATGTATGCCACTGACTAAGGGAACTCTCATGCAAAACCAGGATTGATCTGCCTAGTCTGTCCGCCAGGTTGTTAGTTTTCCCAGGGATGTGCATTGCAACTAGAAGGCTGTCTGAAGATATCACCCATTCCCAAACCCTCATGGTCTCTCTGCACAAAGGGTAGGAACAGGTTCCTCCTTGCCTTGTTGATGTACGATACAACAGACATGTTGTCGGTGTGAGCTGCAATAGCCCCCAAGGGGAGAACATCCTGAAAGGCTTGTAACGTTAGGAGAACTGCTCTCATCTCAAGGACATTGATATGCAACTTGGTCTCGATAGTGGACCAAGTGCCTTGGGCCATCTTCCAATTGTAATGCCCCCCCCCACCCATCCATGGTCATGTGGCCATGGGGGGTTCAGTTAAAAAGGGCCTGTCAAATAGAAGATTATCTGCCTGCATTCACCATCTGAGGTAACGCTTGCAAATTAGTATTAATTTGATGGGAAGGGATAGCTGGTGATAGAGAATGAACCATTGCGCTGCCAATGTCCACTGGAAAACCCTCATGAAGAACCTTGCTAGACAGTCTAACAAGACTGCTGCTGACATGGATCCTAGGGCTTTTAAGACCAACTGCACAAGGGGAGGCCTGGTGGGATAACAGCTCTCAGACTTGATTCTTCAGCTGTCATGCAGTGTAAGGGAAGAGAAGCTACCCGATTCCTCGTGTTCACCTGTGTCTCTGTGAACTCCAGGTTCTGCACAGGATTCAGTTTGGACTAGTTTAGGTTTATAGTGATGCCCAGAAAGTGTGAAAGTTGGATTAAGTAATCTCTGGCTTGGATGAGTTGATGTCTTGTGAAGCAGTAAGGAGCCAATCATCTAGGTAAGGAAACACCAGGAATCCTTTGAGCCTCATGTGAGCTTCTACCACTGCCATGCATTTAGTGAACACCCGGGGAGGCTGTGGTGAGCCCAAAGGGCATTGCCCTGAACTGGAAATGATGGTCTCCCAGCTGAAAGAGCATGCATCTCCAGGAGCACCTGTCTATTTTTATGTGATAGTATGCATCCTTGAGATCTATTGAGCAGCACATCCAGTTGTCCTTGCTCAGCAATGGCAAAATGGACTGAACTGTAAACATTTGGAACCTCGACTTCTTTACATAACTGTTTAACTTGCTTATATCCAGACTGGGTCTTGGGTCTCCTGTCTTTTTCGGCACCAAAAGGAAGCGGGAGTAAGTTCCAAATCCTCGGTTGGGACCTCTTGGATGACTCTTTTTTTGCAACAGTTGCTGAATCTCCTGTGCTGCCTGCTCCCTCTGACTGGGTGGCACATTGGGGAGGTTCTTACAGCTTGGGGGGAAAAGGGAATGTAGTAGCCTCTGGATATTATGCTTAACACCCAGATGTCTTGTGTCAAGTGAGTCCAGGCTTCTGTGTGCAAAGTTAGTTGACCCCCAAATGCATCCAGAGACAGACAGTCAGACAGCACTTCAGGAGTGCAAATGGGCCTTGTCAGAAAGGGCGTCTCTAAAGCCCTGGTTTTGTGGGCCCCCTCTGCCTATAGGGTGGCGCCTACCATTAAACCCACTTCCACTGCCTCTAAAGAAGGGTTCCCATGAGGATCCTGGAAAGGCCCTTGGGATTTACAAAACCACATTTTCTTGCCTTCCTGTTGGTTCCTGGAGAAGGGACCTCTGGGCCATACAAAATTTGATTCCTACAGCAGAAGGAGTCTTCCTGTCCTTCTTGCTGTGGGTCAGAGTGTTTCAAACTGACTGCATAAACAGAAAAGAGCAATGGTACAGGGCATTTACAAAGGATGACTTAAAAGGCTCCGCAAAATCACATAGTCTCATTCAGGCATGTCTCCTTACAGAAATACCTGAACCAGATGCTCGTGAGGTACCTTCCATTGTATGGGAGATTAACCTCATCAAGGAGTTGGTGATGGAAGATAAGAGTGGTCAGCTTGGGAGAAACTTTCTTAAATTCCTCCACAGGCATGGACTCTGACAGAGAGGCTGAAAGCTCCTTGATCAGATCTCTCTGTAGCCGATTAAAATGGGTCAAGTAGTTTAACAACTTCAGCACAAAAGTGGAGGAGGTGTACATGCACTTTCCAATCCTGTCTAATGCTCTAGACTGTTAGCTGGATGGACAACATTGGCAGTCTCTTCTGCCAGCTCTTTCTTAGTGGCCATAGCCACCACAATGGCATCAACCACGAGACCTTTGCTCCAGTGCTGTCTGCCGGAGGTACCAGCAGCCTATCAGGATGCATAGGGATGGGCTTGATGGTGTCCGGTTCCTTCCATGCCCAGCATAAAACCAAATCAATGCGGTCATCTGCCCGGGTGGGGGGGTTACCCATGTCGTAGATGGGCCCACCCCAACAACGTCCTCAGGTGGAGATTGGGGGGGGGATCATTCCCCTCATCAAAGTCAGTGCCTTCGGTTAAGGACTCCAAAGGGGAGTCAATGTGCTTCGTTTTGCACATCTTCTTCTGAGGGTACTTCCTCAGCTGGGTACTCTGGGGAAGTGTCAGAAGAAGGGGATCCTTCCTTGGCAGGGAGATCCTGTAGGCCGCTCGGTTTGGGTTGAATCATGGCAGGACAAATGGGCTCAAGGCCCCGACTTGACAGGGGTTCAGAGGTGGATTGTGGAACATGCGGTGGCAGATCTCCAACCCAGGAGAAAACCCTCTCCACTACCTGAAAAGCCGACATACCCTGAGAGGTCTTCTCCGTCTCCCCCAAAGCCATTGAGGGAAAACTGCCAGGATTCACACCAGATCCATGGCCTCCAGAAGGGACTGGACCAGAGCTGTCAAGTGCTGAAGCACCTAAGGGAACAGATGGTTCCTACATAGAGCCGACCCCATCCCCCGGACCCAGCACTGACACCACGGCTCCGAAACGCATTCTGCTCCAAGAGAATCAGAACAGGACTAATCAAGGGTAGCATCAGCAATGAGGAAGGCAGCTTCCCCTGCACCAAATACGGCACACACAGGGGTCCCGAACCTTGCAACTCTGAAACCGAATGGCCTGGGCGGCTCATGGATCTGACAGAGGATGCAGCCGAGAATACCCCCACCTGGATCTGGGCCTTGAGGAATCTCATCATCCTGTCCATATCCACCTCAAACCAGCTTCTAGAGGATCTGGATGAAGCTAATAAGGGGGGTTTGGAGTGCTTAGATTTGACTGAATGTGCTGGGGATTTGGACGAAGCTCTTGGATCCCGAGACACTGGAGCAGACAATGGAGGAGGCAATAGTGAAATAACTTCCTCTGGATCGGAGTATGCTGGTGGATCCAAAGGGGTAGGCACTTTCTTTGGATCCGAAGGGATCAAGTCCGAAGATTTCGTCGACTTGGCTTTAGGCTCTAGAGGGTCTCTTGGGGAGACAGGGAGAGACCTCCTTTTTGCCTCTTTAGTGGAAGAGGATAAAGTGGAAGTTAAGGAGGGGGTCTGAGCCTCCAGAGCCGATGAAGGAAGAAGATCCCTCAGAATCTGTTTGTTCTATCAGCTAGAGCTCGGGGATTAAAAGAGGCACAGAGAGCATACTCTGCCTTTAAGTGGTCTGCCTCTAAATAATAAACCCACTCCTTGTGAGAATCCTGGTTGGGGATTTCATGCCCAGAAGAAGTGCAAGTTTAAAGCCAGGCGAAGGTTTGTCCGACATTATACTGGCAAAGCCCACAAAAATAATTGACAGTTAAAAATAAGGTAAGTAACCTAGAAATTAATTAAAACCAAGACTACTGAAAATTCAGATAAACGCTAGCAAAAAGTTTAACTACAACTTTTGAACTTTAACAAAGTTTGACTTTTTTTTTTTTTTAATATAGCTACAAGAAGAAGACAGAACCTTTCACATGTGCGCACACACACTCACAACCACAATGATATTCTACCTTCCCCAAGAAGATAAATACACTCGAGAATGCAGAGACCCGCGTCCAGACGCTGAAGCGGCAAATGAGATCTGAGGTGCTTGGGTGGATGCAGTGCATTATGGGGAAGAGGGAGGAGCTTAAGAGTCGGATCCAAGTCTGAAGATCCAGATCCGAAGGTCGGAACAGAGACCGTGTCATGAACAAGAATGAAGAAGTCTACATCAGATAGAATGTTTATCTGAATCAGATTTCTCCTCCTCAGAAGGGACAACACAAATCACCTGAAAAGAGATGGGGAGAAAGGATAGTGAAAGGAAGGAAGGAGACTTCAGAGACAAAATGGTCTTGTACAGGCCCTGGGAAATTCCATCCATTCCTTTTCTTGAGACATCCAAGTAGGAGAAAAAAGAATTTATGCTCTTACCATAACATTCCATCTGTGTTGTCGATCTTCATTCATTCTTGACTGTTGGGTCTCAGTTCTGACCCTCGGAACTGACTCCGCCATTATATCAAGCTCGCACCAGCCAGAAACTCTCAATCCATGCCTACCCATACTGCCTCTCTTCCCTTCCCCTCAGATGGAGTTTTGCCCATAGAGTAGAAAATGATGGAAGCTTTGTCAGAGCAACAACCCTACTAGGACCCCAGGACTATTTCCAAATCTCCAGGAGTCTATGGAGGGGGGAGGTGGGTGGGATGTCAAGAATGAATGAAGATCGACAACACAAATGGAACATTATGGTAGGAATATAACTTCTTTAGCTGATGTTGTCAAACTTCAATCATTCTTGACTGTTGGGACAGAGTCCCTAGCTACTTTAGACCTTGGAAGGCCCTATGGAAGGATATTCCTGAGCACCTTACAGCCAAAGGATGCTCTTCCCCTGGAGACTGTATCCAATTTGTAATGAGTAATAAAGGTATGGGGAGTAGCCCAAGATGTGGCTGTACATATGTCATCCATAGAAGCTGTGGAATGAAAGGCTACTGAAGTGGAAACAGATCTGGTAGAATGTACCCTAACTTTTAAGAAGTCCAGCTTATTTTGTTGATAAATACAGGTGATGCAATCTCTCAAACATTTTGACAGAGTAACTTTCAAAACTGGTTTGCCCAGTCAAGCACCCAAAAAAGATAACTGTTGGTCTGATTTTCTAAAAGATTTTCTTCTGTCCAAATAAAAACATAATTGTCTGTGCACATCCAAGAAATGTAAACAATATTCTCTCGTTTGAGAAATTTGGGAAAGAAACTGGTAGATCTATGGACTGATTAATACTGGAATCGGACACTACCCTTAGGCAAGAAGGAGGGATTAGTCCTGAGTAATACTCTCTGTGAAAAATGACATACGGGTGTTTTATACACAGAGCCTGCAATTCTGAGATTCTCCTTGCTGATGTGATAGCTACCAGGAATAGGCTTCTCCAAGATAAAAACTTGATATCACAAGTGGCTGCTGGACCAAACTTTGTAAGACTAACAATAAAGTCCAAGTAGCAATGGGCTCTTTGAAAGGTAGTTTCAAATTTAAAGCGCCCTTAAGAAAGGTTTTGCAGAGATGGTGGGACATCAAGGAAAGGTCATCAAAACCATTATGGAAATTCAAAATGACAACTAAATTAACTCTAATAATAGAAGTAGAAGCTCCCTATTGGAATAAGGTGGGTAAATATTCCAAGACTTTGTCGATCGAGGCTGAAAAAGGATCAATACCCTTTTCATCAGACCAAAATGCAAATCTTTTCCATTTGCTAAGATAAAGTTTTCTGGTGGATGGTTTACGAGACGCCAGAAGTATCTTTTGTACTGGAGAAGATAAGTTATTTTGCCTAGCATTACTGGAAATAGAGAAACCAAGCTGTCAGCTTGAGATTTTGTAGGTCGAGATGGACCAGGCCCTGTGGATGAGAAAACACGTCTGGGGTTGGATCCAGAATCCACAGATGGTAAATTAAGTGAGGCCAGAGAAAGGGAAACCAGACTTGATGGGGCCATTAAGGTGCAATGAGAGTCACTTTGCTTCTCAACCATAGGGCTTTCTTCATAAATTGAGGGATTAGGGGAATTGGTGGAAATGCATAAAGAAGTCCCAGGGGCCAATCATGGAGAAGAGCATCTTTCGGAGACCCTCCCCAGAGGAGGGACCAGGGCAAAGTAGCTGCTGCATTGGTGGTTTGTGGGAGAGGCAAACAGACTGCAGCAAGGCTGACCCTATCGACGAAAATTTTTCGCCGCAACATTGGAACTGAGAGACCACTCGTGAGGCAGAAGAATGCATCTGCTCAGTTTGTCCGCAATCACGTTGAAGTTCCCCAGAATGTCCTTTGCTATCAGAAAGCAGTTGGAGGTGAATGCCCATTGCCAAACTCTTAAAGCTTCGATCTGTTTCACCCCCCCCCCCCGTTTGTTGATGTACCAGACTACTAACATGTTGTCCGACTGAAAAGAAATTATCCCTGAAGGGAGGGCAGATTGGAATGCTTGCAATGCTACAAACACTGCCCTCAGTTCTAGGATGTTGATATGCAAACTGGCCTCTGATGAAGTGCCATGTACCATCTTTCCTGACCCCCCCCCCCAATCAGGGATGCGTCCGTGGTTACTATGGCCTTGGGCTGAGAGGGGGAAATAGGCGGCTCCATAAAGTTGTCTTCTGGCTTCATTCACCAATATAAATCCTGCACGCACCGTTTGGTTATTTGGATTGGGTGGGACATTGCATGAGTTAACATTGATCACTGTGACACCATAAGCCACTGAAGTAGCCTCATGTGTTATCTCGGCAGAGGAACTAAGGCGACTGTCACTGCCATGGACCCAAGGAGCTGTAAGACCTGGCGAGCTGGAACTTTGTCTTGAGAGAGTGTCACTTGTAGTTGCAACCGCAACTTCTCCAGTCTATGAAGTGGAAGAGCAGCCTTGCAGGATTTTCTGTTTAGTCTTGCTCCGATTAATTCTATGTCCTGTGTGGGGGATAGCTTTGAATTTTCCCTGTTGATTGAGATTCCCAAGAACTCTGCAAGCCTTAGAACAAAGTCCAATGCGGAAAGCAGATGCCTAGTGAGGGCAGTGAGGAGCCAGTCATCTAAATATGGAAACACATGGAATCCCTGTAGCCTTAAGTGAGCTGCTACCCTGCCATGCATTTGGTGAACACCCTGGGGGATGTGGTGAGACCAAAGGGCAGTGCTCGAAATTTGTAATGACTGGCTCCTAACTGGAAATGGAGGTATCTTCTGGAGTGTTTGTCCATTTTAAGTGGTAATAAACATCCCGAAGATCTATGGAGCCTATCCAATCATCTTTCTCCAGAAAAGGAAGGACAGACTGAACCGTGACCATCTGGAATTTTGTTTGCTGAACAAACTCAGTACACTGATGTCTAAGATTGGCCTCCAGTCCCCTTGTCTTTTTTGGCATTAAAAAGAATCTTGAGTAAAATCCGGATCCTATTTGGTCTGGTGGGACTGTTTGGATGACTCTTTTTTAGAAGCAGCTTTTGGATTTCGAGTGCTGCTATATCCCTCTGACTGGGTGGAACATTGGGGATTCGTCTTTGTAGTCTGGGACAAAAACTGAAGGGAATATGGTAACCTCTGGTAATTATTGTCTGCACCCAAGAATCTGATTTTATTGTTTTTCAGGATGTGTGGTGCAGAGAGAATCCTCCCCGACTGCTTCCAGAGGTAAGCAATCAGGCCACTGCTAAGGAGCACTGGTAGGGTTGCCCAGGGAAGCAATCCCTGGAACCCTGGTTATGCAAGCCTCCTCTGCCCTGGGAGGGGTGTCTTCCGGAAGAGTTCCCCCCTCTGTCCTGGGAGGAATACTCGCCACATGTTTCTCGAAAAGGCCCTTGGGACTTTCTGAACCACATCTTTCCACTCCTCTTATTCCTGAAGTAAAGCTGTTGAGTGGAAAAACACAGCAGAAAGAGTCTTTCCGTTCTTCGCACACCTGGCTAATGTGTGTCTGACTTTTGGGCCAAATAGCAATAAGGCATCAATGGGAGTGTTGATAAAGGAAGACTTGAAGGGGTCCGCAAAGTCACATAAGCGCATCCAGGCATGACACCTAATGGCAACGTCTGTACCCACTGCCCTGGATGCCCCTTCGGCAGTACATGCAATAAGCCGCATGGACGAGTTGGAGATCAACTCTAGGATGGCAAACTGAGGGGCAACCTTATCACGGACCTCGTCAGACACTGCTCCTGCTGAGGTTTCTGAAAGCTAGGCTATCAGATCCCTTTGAAGTTATGTAAAATGTGCCAAAAATTCAAGGACCGTATGGAGAAGGTCGATGAAGCAAAGACCCGCTTCCCGAATCTGTCCATCATCCGGGACTCTCTGTTTGGAGGATCAACAGTTGGACTCTCTCAGCAAGCTCCTTTTTTTGTGGCAGCCGCCACCATCATAGCATCTACTGCTAGACCTTTTGGCCAGTGAGGCTGATCTTCCGGACGCAGAAATAACTTTGTCCGGTCTAACGGAGAATTGGATCTATAGTATCAGGGGCTTTCCAAGCATGCTGGATGATAAGTTTTACCAGTACATCGGCAGGTGGGGTCACCCAAGAACTAGAAGGCCGGGCGCAAAAAGGCTGCAAGAAAACAGATTCCTCTGAGGATGGATTTGTGGACTTCCAATCACCCCTCTGTTCTCAAAGGAGACATCTTCAGGGGGTGACCGAGGGGACCCTTCCCCTTCATCGAAATCTGTATCCTCAGTGACAGATTCTTCTGGAGAATCCAGGTGCTACCTCTTGCATGATGGCTCTCCAGGGGGAAGATCAGAGGAGGACTCCGAAGAGCGGGTACCCTGCAGCAGGGCATCTTGCTGCTTTTGTGCCCGCTGCCCTAGTGTACCAGATTGTGAAAGCTACAAGCCAGAGGATACATAGATGTGACACTCCGATGGGGATGGATACAGCTATGAGCCTGTTGAGGTTAGGGCTCTCTCCATAATCTGGAAGGCAGGCCCGCCCGAAGAGGGATGGGAGCCCAGAACCGAGAAAGACAACCTTGGAACTGGAGTCACACCCTGCTCCAACGAGCCTCCCCCCTCCAGAGGGCTCGAAACTGCCAGGACACCAGGAACCGTGGATGGCTCCATGGAAAAAAATTGGAGCAGATCCAGAGGATCCCAGATCCGGCAGCAAAATCACATTCCCATGGGTGGGTTGGCTCAGATGGAGCTGCAGACCACACAGTCGGTTCCAGAACCAAGGTGATATTCACCATCGGCACCAAAGAAGTTGGCACCAGGAGCGAAGTTGAGGGGCTCCAAAACCTGCGAAGAAGTTGAAGGAGGAAGATAAGTGGAAGCCCTAGGACAGTAACCCTCTTGTCCAAGAGAGGGCAGGAAGGCGACCACATCAGGCTCTGAAAGGCTCCTGGTGGAATGAACGGCCATCCCTGAGGGCAATTCTGGCCTTTCAAGAAATGTACTTAATTACTGACCCAAGAAGGGGTTTATAGATGTAGAGTACTTATTCCTGGGTGTAATCTCGACCTTAGGCACTGTGGCTGGTTGACCAATAGTTTACTTTGCAGAGGAAGGAGTAACCAGAATACTAGGGGAGACTATTGTTGGTCCTGAGAGGGTCATTGGTACGGATAAAATGGTCGGTGCCATAGGAGTTTGATAATTTCAGTAGTTGGCAGCATGGGGGATGTGACAGGTTTTGGTGCTGGAGCAGTAGTCTGCGCAGATTTTGATATCTTAGACCTTGGTTCCAAGGGATGAGTCAGCACCTGGGCCTTAGAAGATTTAGCTTCATTGTACTTTTAGCAAAGTAAGAACAGAATGACTCCTTTTCTTAGATTCCTTTTTGGGAGATTTAGATGTCTCTGCCTCAGAAAAAGCCTCACTCAAACGGCATTTTAGCAGCCCCTTGAAGATAAGTTTATCATGTCTCTCTGCCAGGGTTTGAGCATGAAAACCCTTGCAGAGTTCACACTGTGGTTGAATTTCCAAATGTGGTACCCCCAAATGAACACATGAAAGATGCCCATCGGAGTTGGGAATCTTTCTGCCACATTCCTCACTTTCTTGAACCCTGTGGGTCCTCTTTCTGCCATCTTCCAAAAAACAATAAGAAGGGCGCACACACACACACACGAACGCACAAGAACTAGTTGAAAAATACAGAGTACAGGTTGTTTTTTTTTTTTTTTTTTTTTTTGAAGGCTATACCAACAACTGTATTTAGAAAATTAACCCAAAAAGGGTAAAGAGAAGAAAGAAAGAAGGGAAGTAGGGATACCAATGATGGTATTTAAGAATTTACCAGAGGTAAAGGGTAGGGAGGGCCTAGACCAATGATGTTAAGAGAAACTACCAACAAGGTAAAGGGAGAAGGAATATACAAACACTCACACCAAAAAATACAGCAATAACAGTAATTACGAAAGAGAGGCAACAAGTAAAGAATTAGAGAGTATATAAATGTAGGTATATTTCAAGAAAAAAATTAGCACTTAGATAAGAGCACGGCTGATCTGTCCGATTTTCTAAATGGCAAACGAGATCTGGGGGGAAAGGCAAAAGTGGCAGTATGGGTAAGCCTTGGCTTGAGAGTTTCTGGCTGGTGCGAGCTTGATATAATGGCACAGTCAGTTCCGTGGGTCAGAACAGAGACCCAACAATCAAGAATGAATGAACATTGACAACATCAGATCGTAGGTTCATAGGTAAATGCCAGGCTTGCTGCACTTGAGAGCAACTTTTTAAACCTAGTCAGTTTTCCTTTTTATGCTCAAAATAACTTACCCATTTAGTTATAGACTGGCCTTACCCATCCCATAGTCGATAAAAAGAAGTTATGTACTCACCATAACGTTCCATGTGAGTTGTCTATCTCGCCTTTATTCTCACTGATGGGTTCGGAACCGATCCTCGGCTCCGACAGCCGATAGCAAAGCTCAAGGTTTGCCAGTAGCTCGAGACCAAGCCCCTTATCCCATGATGCACTGCTGGAATTACCTCAGATCTTGTTTGCTGCGTGTATATATACCCCTGTAAGGGGTGCACTCCCCAAGAAGGAAGAAGTAGTATTGAACAACCAGGATGATACTAGCCTCTGGGTCAACTGTCAGCCAGGAGGGGGGTGGAGGGAGGGAGGGACGTGAGAATAAAGGCGAGATAAACAACTCACATGGAACTTTATGGTGAGTACATAACTTCTTTATGTGAAGTTGTTAAATCTCGCCGTTTATTCTCATGGATGGGTAGCGTCCCTAGCACCCGCAATCCTGGGTGGCTCACAGAAGCACATTTTTCAGGACCGTAGAAACAAAAGAAGACCTGTCCCTGGAAGCCTTATCTACTTTGTAATGAGTGATAAAGGTATGAGGCTTAGACCAAGTGACTGCGGCACAAATGTTATCAAGGGGCAATTTAGCTTGAAAGGCAAACGACGTAGAAACGGCTCTGGTTGAATGAGCCTTTGCTTTGTGTGGCAAAGGTATGTTAGCATTTGCATGAACAAATGAGATACAATCCGATAACCATTTTGAAAGGGTTGTTTTAGTCACTGGTCTACCTTTTCTGGCCACCGAATAGGATAGAAAGAGTTGATCTGATTTTCTAATATCCTTAGTTCTATCGTGATAAAATCTGAGCTGCCTGTGTACGTCAAGTTTCTGCAGCATGTATTCCAATTTGTTGGAATGGTTGGGAAAAAAAGACTGGCAACTCAATGACCCGATTGATATTAGACTCGGGACAGACTTTAGGGGTTTGTTCTGAGAGATACTCTTATCAGCATGGAAAATCATATAAGGAGGTCTGATAGATAACGCTTGAAGTTCTGACACTCTGCGGGCAGAAGTAATGGCCACAAGAAAAATAGTTTTCCAGGACAAAAATTTGAGAGCACAAAATGATGCTGGTTCGAAGAGGGGGAAGAATTATTTGAGACAGCATAAAATTCAAATTCCAGGGAGAATAATGGATTTTGACAGGTGGTCTCATGCAAAAAACACCTTTGAGAAAAACCTTAGATAACTTATGGGCCATAATATTTAACCCATCCAATCCAAGGTGGAAATTAGATATGGCGGCTAACTGAACCCGAACTGTGGCAGCTGCTGCTCCTTCCTTAAAAATCATTGTCAAAAACACTAAAATGGACGACAAAGGAGCTCGGAAAGGGTACATTTTTTGTATACTGGCCCAAATGGAGAACCTTTTCCACTTACTGCGATATAGTTTTCTGGTGGATGGCTTATGAGAAGACAACAGAATTTGTCTGGTGTCATCTGAGAGTGAATGAAGCCTGGCTATTTGGGGAAGTGGATCAGTCAAGCAGTCTGCTTTAGAGACTGTAATGAAGGATGGAGGTCCCCTGACGGGTGTGTCAGGAGGTCTGGAACTGGGTCCAGGATCCATGGATCCTCCAGCAGATGATGGTGAAGAAAGGGGAACCAAATCTGTCGAGGCCAATGGGGGGCTATAAGGATAACAGTCCTTCCCAGCAATTTTGCTTTCTGTAAAAACCTGGGTATCAATGGAATTGGTGGGAATGCATATAGGAGACCCGGAGGCCAATCGTGTACGAGTGCGTCTCTCAGGGAATGTCCCGGAGGTGGTATTAGGGCAAAGTATCTTCTGCATTTGGTATTGATGTGACTGGCAAAGAGGTCTCAGCAAGGCTGGCCCCATTTGCGGAAAATCATGTCCACAACGTGTTGGTTTAGAGACCACTCATGAGGCAACAGGACTGCCCTGCTCAGCTTGTCCGCTATCACACTGGATTTCCCCGGGATGTGCGTTGCTAACAGAAAATTATGGGATGACACAGCCCATTGCCATACCCTGAGGGCTTCTCGACAAAGGGGATAAGACTTGGTTCTGCCCTGTTTGTTCAAGTACCAGACCACTGACATGTCTGTCTGAATTGCAATTGTCCCTAGAAGAAGTGAGTCCTGGAAGTACTGCAATGCCAGAAGTACTGCTCTCAACTCCAGAACATTGATGTGCAGATGTGACTCTTGATCCGTTCATGTGCCTTGGGCAGTCTTTCCCTGAAAATGCCACCCCCACCCTATCAGGGAAGCGTCCGTGGTCACAGTGGCTACTGGGGGGGAAGCACAAAGGGTCTTCCTATTGTGACATGAAGAGACGTCAACCACCACCGAAGGTCTCTCTTGCAAGAGTTTGTGATGAGAATCATATGGTTCATTGGCAATTTCTGGTAAGACCTTTGAACGAACAGTAGCCATTGAAGAATTTGCATATGCATCCTTGCGAGTGGAATGGCTAGAACTGCTGCTGCCATCAAACCTAGTACTTTCAAGACCTCTGAGGCTGTAGCGCTGTTCTTTGACACCAATGAGTTGACGTGTTGGCGAAGAAGTGAGACCCTTTCGACTGGAAGACGTAAAGTGGTGGTTGAGGTATCTAACTCTGCTGCTATAAAGATGGTATGCTGCGATGGCAACAAGGCAGACTTTTCGAAGTTGACTGTAATGACTAAGTGATGGCAGAGTGTCAGAGTAGATTGTGTTGCCTGAATCAATTGATGCCTGGTGGTATCGGTGAGGAGCCAATCGTCTGGATATGGAAACACCTGGAATCCTAGACGCCTCAGCTGAGCCGTGACCACTGCCATGCATTTGGTGAACACTCTGGGGGCTGTAGTGAGACCAAAGGGCAGGGCTCAAAACTGGTAGTGATTGGCTCCCAGACGGAAACACAGGTGATCTCTGGAGCGTCTGTCCATCTTTATGTGGTAAGTACGTGTCCTTGAGATCGACAGAGCACATCCAATCGCCTTTCCCTAGAAAGGGAAGAATGGCCTGAAGCGTGACCATTTGGAACTTCTCTTTTTTTAAAAATTGGTTGAGTCTGTTGAGGTCCAAGATAAGTCTCCAGTCCTGTTTTCTTTGGAACTAAAACGTATCTTGAGTAAGTTCCGAATCCAATTTGGTCTGCTGGGACTGGCTGGATGACTCTTTCTAGCAACTTGCAGACACCTATAGTTGCTTGTTCCCTGAGACTGGGTGGAATATCCGGGATTCTGTTTACAGGAGTGGGAGGGGAAGAGAACAGTATGAAATACCCTCTGGAAATGATGCTTTGTACCCAGGTATCGGATGTTATGCTTATCCAGGCTTCTGGGTACAAAGATAAGTGACCCCAGGCTGCCTCCAGAGTCGGACAGCCGGGTCTCCTTTCGGGAGAGCTGGTAGGGCTGACCCGAGAACTGGTTTCTATCACCCTGCTGTTGCAGACCCCCCCCCCCTTGCCGCGTGAGCGGCATCTTCCATTACAACCCCCTCCTCTGCCTCTAGAGGGGGTTTCTCCACGTGTGTCCTGAAAGGCTCCCTTTTCGGAACCACATGTTTCCACCCTTAGGGCCCTTGGGATAGGGCAGAGTAGGTGTAGAAAAACGGACTCCAACGGCAGATAGAGTCTTGCCTTCCTGCTCACACCTGGTTAGAGTTTCCTTTACCTTGGGCCCAAACAGGGATGAGCCATCAAATGGGGTGTTGATAAAGGAAGACTTGAAAGGCTCCGCAAAGGAACAGAGATGCATCCAGGCTTGTCTTCGCAGGGCAATGCCTGAACTAGCAGCTCTACTCGAACCATCAGCTGCGTAAGATACGAGATGAATGGACGAGTTCACAATCGAGTTTAGGGTAGCAAGCTGTGTGTTAACTTTGTCGGCAACCCCTGCAGCTACCGTACCCTGGAGAGCATCTCCTAGCTCTTTCAGGAGATCTCTTTGTAGTCTTTTAAAATGGGTTAAATAGTTGTGATCGAAGGGAAAAGGTCGCTGAACTAAACATGCATTTCCCATATCTATCCATGATCCTAGAATATCTGTTAAGAGGATGGACAGATGAGGATGTCTCAGATGTTTCCTTTTTGGTGGCTGCCGCCACCACCATGGCATTAACAGGCACGCCCCCTTAGTCAAAAAGGCTTTGTCCACTGGGGAACAGATGAACTTATTTGGCTTCCGAGGGACAGGTTCTATAACCTCTGGAGACTCCCATGCCATACGAGAGACCAGCTCCATGAGCTCATCGTAAGGCGGAGACACCCAAGAAGTGGAAGGTTGAGACCAGAAAGCCTTCAAGAGCACAGACTCATCTTTAGTAGGGCTTTTGGACTGCCAACCGCCCCTCTGATTAAGGATCTCTAATATCTCCGCAAAGGAGATATCCTCAGAGGGGGATCGAGGGGACACTTCTGACTCATCAAAGTCAGTGTCAGATGTCAAAGACTCCTGTGGGGAGTCCAAGTGCCTCCTCTTGCACAGTCTCCTCCTGGGTACCTCCTCAGTGGGGGGATCTGGGGAGGTCTCAGAAGAGCAGGGGGCACCCTGTGGGGCTACTTGAGAATCAGGGTCTCTAGGCTTGGGTGGACCGGTAGAAGCAGGAGCGGACACAGGCGCTTGAGAGGAGGAGGAGAACAGACCTGATGCTGATGATGTCTTTGGAGACACGACTCTCCTCGTGGCATCGAACGCACCATGGCTCCAACGAGAAGGGGTAGACGGATCCGAAGGGACTGTCCGATCCTCCCGCACAGAGGCCATGGGCTCCGAGCCCGAGGTAGGAGCTGAGCTCATCCGAGCCAAAGCCCCGAGAGGAAGAGTCTGGACAGACAAATCGGTACGAGTATCCTCTCCGAACCCGACAGGAGACTGTCGGCTCCTAGAGTCCCTGGTCGGTGCCGAGGACATCCGAGTAGATGGAACCGATAACACTGGAGCAGGTCTCAGCTCCACAGGCTTAACAACCATCAGGTCGGGCTCCTTTGGCTCCAAAAGTCCAGTATGGCTCGGAGGAGGAGTAGTCACGTCTGAGTTAATGGTCTTCGGCTCCGATGCCTTCGTTGGAGCCGACAACAATTTGGCAAGGCCTGGTGCCCGTAACAGCTTCTGCACCAACCGGTCCATATCCAGATCTGAGAGGCTGACAAAAGACTTTGAGGAGTGCACAGAGGGTGCTGACTGGAGCAGAGGAGATGAGAGAATCTCAGAAACCGGCTCCAAAGCTGTGAGCTGGCTCCAAACAGAAGGGACACACTGCTCGGAGGACAGTGGAACCAATGACCCTATTCCCTCCATTTTTTTAGCCTTTTTCGATGCTTTCGAGTCACCTGAAGACTTGTAGGACTTTGAGGATCTACTAGCACCATCCTGGTCACCCAGTGCTTCCGAGTAAGGGTGCTGAAGTAAACCCCTATCCACTAATTTCCTCCTTCTCTCTAAAAGTACCCTGGAAGAGAAGGAGTGACAGATGCTATGAGTCTTGGAGGTGTAATGCTCCCAGACAATAAACACACTGAACATGCCAGTCAGTGACTGACATTTTTTGTCCACAATCCGGACATTTTTGGAAGCCAGACTTAGGAAGTGGCTTCTCTTTCTCATCAGACATCTCTATTATAAATTTAAACAAATTTAAACAACTGAAACAACACACTCGAGAAATTATCTAGCAAAGTACTCCTAAGAATGTGATTAAATACAAGGCCAACTACTAGGTCAAAACTATAGAAAAAAACAAGCCAACACAGGGCACTTATCTAAAACTAAATAAGTCTAAAACTATATTGATTTTAATATGTATATATATATATATATATATATATATATATATATATATATATATATATATGTGTGTGTGTGTGTGTATATATATATATATATATATATATATATATATATATATATATATATATATATATATAAATAAATAAACTATCCTAACAAGAAAGTCAAGTAAAAAAGTTTTTAAAAAGTTTTTAAACTTGCAAATAGATGAATCTATCGAATATTGGTCTGAGCGATCTGGAACACCGAGAGCTGTGCCGCGGCAAACTAGATCGGAGGTAATTCCAGCAGTGCATCATGGGATAAGGGGCATGGTCTCGAGCTACTGGCAAACCTTGAGCTTTGCTATCGGCCGTGTCGGAGCCGAGGATCGGCTCCGAACCCATCAGTGAGAATAAATGTCGAGATTTAACAACTTCACATTTACATATTACCTCTAATGAGAATAACCGGGATCATACCATAGATAATTTGAGGGGGCCATGCTTGGAATAAAGCATTCAAGAGCTGCCTCATAGATCTATGTTGCACTTGAAAACGAACATGGATGAACTTTGTTTTATGTTGATGGGAAGTCTGTTCCACAGCAGCGATATCCTCAGAGATGGTACAGTTATGCAAGAACTTATCATAAAAGTATGTCCTTTTTACTGTTGCAGTACTCCTTACAACAGGGATCCCCTGCCAAGGTTGGCCCAACGTCTGGCCAGTATACCAAAGCCTTTAGGTTGTTTAAGGTATGCTGTACATCATATGTATGCTCCCTGTGCATAATGTAAGGCATAAAGGTGACACACGAAAGTACCATGCTCAGAACTGAGAGCCCCAGTATGAGCTCCAGTCCAATGAGAAGAGAGGTAACAAGTGCATCCGGAAGACAAAAGAACCAAGGTGAGAAGGGAGGGAGTGAATACTGCAACAGTGAAGAGAAGGACATCTACAGGCATGGTAAGTTCTTACACAACTGTACTATGTCCTTCCATTTCTCTGTTGCAGTATTCCTTACAATAGGGAGAGTGGAAACACTCAGGAAGAAGAGATGGAAGAGGACAGACCAGCAGAGCTCTCTAGGAACCCATGAAGAATATCCCTAGCAAAGTCAGCTCTAGTTCTGGATATCACATCCAACATAGTACTTGGTAAATGTTTGCATAGAAGTCCAGGTAGCTGCCTCAAAACTGGAGTTGGTATCTAAACCCTTGAAAAAAGCCCCATTAGAAGCCACTGCCCTAGCAGAATGAGCCTTAACAGAAGATGAAAGGCTCCTGCCATGAAATAAATAACAAAAAGAAATGGCTTTAGAAATCTAAGAAGAAATAGTTTGCTTGGAAACAGCCAGTTCTAAGAATCTAGGATGAAAGGAAACAAAGAGCTGATCAGATTTACTAAAAGTCTTAGTCTAATCCAAATAAAAAAGTTAGGTTCATACCATAATGTTCCATCTCTGTTGTCCATCTTCATTCCATTAACTGTGGGAATACGTTTCTGAGGCTCGGAACTGACCTGCTGCCTTCTTCCAGCTACAGACTCCTGACTTGACCTCCTCCTCTTCCCTACCCATAATGTCCTGCTCCCCCACAGTACCTCATATCGAGTTTGCCAATAAGAGCATAATAATCATCAAGCATTAAAAACTTTTCTACAAAACATAGAGATCAAAGGTGTAAATACAGAAACACCAGTAACAAAACATCAGGAACTCAACCAAAGGAATAAAGGTTTCTTATAAACTCTACTAGGCTTCCCAAAGACTTGGATAGAGGGAAGAGGGGTGGGAAGGTTAATGAAATGAAGATGGACAACATAGTTGGAATGATATGGTAAGAACATAACTTCTTTATCTGATGATGTCCACTTCATTCTATCAACCTGTAGGACAGAATCTTCAACTACTATACTCCAGGGTGGACATCAAGGAAGGATATTCCAGAGTACAGCATTACCAAAAGCACATCTACTCCTGGATATGAAGTCCAATTTGTAATGTGTAACGAAAGTATGGGGGTTTGACCAAGCAGCAGCACAAATGTCTTCAACAGAAACTGTAGACCAAAAAGCCTGAAATGTGGCCATGGACATTGTGGAATGGGCCCTTACAGGTCCAGGTAAGGAAATACATTTAGAAGAACAGACAAAGGTAATACAATCTTTCACAATTTGCCAACGTAATTTTGGAAACCATTCTATCTTTTTTAGCATTTGAAAAGGAAACAAACAGTTGATCACACTTCCTGAAGGGCTTGGTTCTACAAATATAAAAATGAAGCTGCCTATGAACATCAAGCAGATGTAAAGTGTACGCCCCCATTATTCTGATACTCAGGAAAAAGACTGGAAGATTGAGTGACTGATTAATGTTACTCTCTCTCTCTCTCTCTCTCTCTCTCTCTCTAGCCACCTTGGGTAAAAAGGAAGGATTAGGGTTACTCTGTCTTTGTGGAAAATCAAATATGGGAACTTTGCAGAAAGTGCTTGGTGTTCAGACACTCTCCTGGCCAAAGTAATAGCTCCTAGAAACAGGGTCTTCCAGGAAAGAAATTTCAAGTCCACAGTGGCTGAAGGTTTGAATGGGGGATGGACTACCGCTTGCAGAATCATAGTTAGATCCCACAGGGGAGAAGGATCCTTGATTGGTGGCCTGAGTAGAAAAGTGCCCTTGAAAAAGGCTTTACACAGTTTAGAAGAAGCAAGAAAAGTACACTTTTTAAACCATAGTGGCTTTTAATCAGCCATGGAGAAAGAGGAAAGAAGAGAAAAGGGTAGAAAAAGAGAGGATTTTTTTTTAAGACCTAACGGACAGAAACCTTGAAAAACTAGACAGAAAAAAATAGAGAAGAAGAGATAAGTACGGAAAAGAAAAAAAAGGTCAAAAACACAAAAAATGGTGGAAGTTCAAGACGAGGAACATGATGCAAACTGTAAGCACAGCAAACGAGATTTGAAGTACTGTGGGAGAGTGGGAAATTATGGGTAGGGAGGAGGAGCTCACATCAGAAGTCTTGAGCTGGAAGAAGGCGGCTGGTCAGTTCCAAGTCTCAGAACTGCATTCCAACAGGTTAATGAAATGGACATCATCAGGTAGGATGTGCATAGAGAAATCAAAGCATGCAGCACCTTCTAACTAGAAGGTTGTGGAGAAGGGGAAAAAAGTGGGCAAATCAATAGACTGATCCAGAGACAACACATTCACCACTTTGGGCATAAAAGAAAGATTAGTAAGAAAGGACACACTGTCCTTATGGAACACTAAAAAATAAGGACAAGCCATAAGAGCTTGAAGCTCGGACACCCACTGAAGTTCAGACACCCATCTGGCAGAAGTAATGGCTAACAAAAATACAGACTTCCAAGAACAATGCTGTAAAGAAGCTGAAGCTGCAGGCTCAAAAGGAGCCAGATTCAATTTTTCCAAAACATAATTAAGATCTCAGGAAGGAAGGACAGCCTTTAAGAAACTGTTTACTTTCAAATCTAGAAGCTAAAGGAGATGATAAAGGCAGACAAGCAGAAATAGCTGATAAGTGGGTCTTAAGAGAAGAATAAGCCAACCCAGCATTGAACACTTCACACAGATAAGATAGAACCAAAGGAATATCCACAGAAAGTGGATACAGGTTACAAGAAAGACACCAAACAGAAAACCTTTCATTTGGATTAGTAGGATTTCCTAGTTGTGGGCTTCCTGGCCTCCTGCAGGACCCAAAGCACACTCAGAAAAAAAAACTGTCTATATGGAATCAAAATTCTATCACCCACACTGTCACATGAAGAGTGGAAAGGTGGGGATGGATGAGAGATCCCTTGTCTTGTGAGAGTAGGTCCACCCTGTGTGGTAACTTGTGATGATTACCTTTGGGTAAATGCAGAAGAGGGAACTAATGCTGCCTGGGCCAAAAGGGAGTCACCAGTAAAATTTTGGGAGCATCCTGCTGTATTTTGAACAGGACGTTTGGAATGAGATGAAGGGGAGGGAGGGCATAAGGAAACTTCCACCTCCAGGAAAAATAGAGGGTTTCCACCTTCCAGACCAGATGACCCAGGATTATGGCAGAAGAAAAAGAGGAAGATGTCTGTTCAGAGGGGAGGCAAAAAGATCCACATGAGGAATACCCATTGGTGGACAATGTCCAGAAACACATCCCTGTGAAGCTACACTCATGGGATTGTGTTCTGGACCTGCTCAAAGAGTCTGCCACAATGTTCTGACCTGAGGGAATGTAAACTACCTGAACAGTCACATGATACTGGATAGCTAGTCGTCCCCCCAGAACTGCCAACCAGCATAGGAGAGAAGATCTAGTCTCCCCTTGCTTGACATACCACATCACCGTGGTACTGTCTGTAAACACCTTGAGAGGCCCTGGGAGAATACAGGGTGAAATTGCTTGAAGAGCCAGCAGAAGAGCTCTCATCTGTTTGACACCGATGTGGTCTTTCCTTTGTTGAGGCGACCAAGGAGCCTGCACTTTTAGAGAGTCAAAGGATGCTCCCAATCCCACATCCATGAACAGCTCTTGAGAGGACAGAGGGGGTTGAAATGGGAGCCCTGATTGAGAGTCATCTGCTTAACCCAGCACTGAAATTCCAGCTTGAGGCATGGAAGAATATGAACAATGAGGTCAAAGGGATGAGAATGCTGAAGACAAACTGACTTAAGAAACCACTAAAATTTTCTCATGTGGAGTTTGGCAAAAGGGAGTAAAGGAATGGTGGAGACCATAAAACCTAAAGCTCTCAGGAAAATCCATGGCTGTGACTGAGGTCAAAGGAAGAAGGCACTAAAGAAAGAATGAGAATTATGGCCTTGGGAGGGGGCAGGGATGCCAGCACTGGAACAGTCTGGATCCTGCACCTCAGAAATACATGATCCTGTGAAAGAGTCAGAAAGGACTTTTGGAAATTTATAGTGAACCCCAAGCTTTGCAAGACAGAAATGGCAAAGTGAAGATACTGCAGGAGAATCTCTGCAGAGGATGCCTGAAAAGGAGACTGTCTAAGTAGGGAAGATCTGAATCCCCCTTAGCCTTCAAAATGCAATCACAGGAACGAGTCATTTGGTGAATACCTTTGGGGCAGTAGAAAGCTCAAAGGGCAAAGAACAGAACTGAAAGTTCCAGGAAGCAACAGAGAAACAAAAACGTCCTGTAAAGGGGATGAATAGGGATATGAAGGTAAGCTTCCTTGAGGTACAGAGACACTAGAAAAGCTTGAGAAAGCAGCAGAGGGAAGAAGGTCTGAAAGGACAACATCCAAAAGGAGGGGATCTTCAGAAAGGTGTTTAGTTGAGAGAAATCCAGAATGGGTCTCCAAGTGCCTTCTTTCCTGTGGACCAAGAACATACTGGAGTAAAACCCCTTCCCCCTTTGGGAAACAAACTTCCTGAATATTTCCCAGAGTCAAAAGATCCTGAAACACCCATGGAAAAAATGCCAACTGTTCCTAAGGGGGCTGAGGAACATCCATGAAAGGGGGAAGAAATTTACAGACCTTGTAGTACCTTAGGAAGATAATGGACAGATCGTAGGAACCCTGAATAATCTTTAATTGAATTGGAAGAGATAGGGAAAAACTAAGCGAAACAGGAATCTGGCTGAGAAGAACAGGATAGTCAGACAGTACCTGGTTTCTAAGGAAAAGGAGATTACTGTGTCACAGGAGTATGGGTAACTTTAGCAGAAAGAGCCCTTTTACCCCCCTTCTTACTCTTGCAAGGAGGACGAGACTGCCTAAGAACATCATCAGCTGCTGCTGCACCAAATAAGTGTTTATTACCAAGAAGAGCATCCATCAACTTAGCCTTAATATCATCAGGCAAAGGTTGAAGCCGAAACCAGGAATATCTCCTCATCACAGAACCAAAAGCAGCTGCTCTAGAAGAAGCAACTGCTTCATCATAACTGCACCTAATAGAATGGTGAGCCACCTGAAAACAATTCCCTATCAAGGACGGAGAAGTCTTTCCCCCAAAATCAGGAAGGTCAGAAATTACCTGACAGGGCTGAGAAAGAACAGTCAAAATATATCTTGACATATGGGTCTGATAATGGACAGCCCTAAAAACAAGGGTAGCTGAGGTATAAACCTTCTTTCCCAGCTTTTCCATAGTTCTGCTGTCTTTATCAGAAGGAAGTAACTTTGTAGACGGCAGTGACTAAGATGGCTTGTCAGATGCTACAGACACCACACAAAGGGGTCACAGCAGAAGGACGTTTGTAAAATTTGCAATCAGACACCCTATAAAAAGTACTTCTGTACAATTACCATAAATGTAGATGTTCGAGTGTATTCACTGTTGCAGTCATCACATTGGGTTATCTGCCTGCAGGTAGCCCTCATCCGGCCTGAATACCAGAGTCTTCGGATTTCTGCATCGGATTATGTCACTTCTTCCATGACGTCAGGTCATCAGGGGTGTAAAACATGCAGCCGACGCCATTACATCAGTTTTTCTTGCAACAGATGTCAGGTGCCCCCACAATAGGAAGCAATTATATGGTATGGAACACCCCCAGCAAAAAGCAAATACACATGATATAATATATGCTAAACAAGAAGGAAAGGTAGAGCCAAGAGAAGTCAGGGGACTGGAGGGAGGGTAACCAGGACTGCAACAGTGAATACACTCGATCATCTACATTTATTAAGTGTACACAACTGTACTATGTTCTTCATGTTTCACTGTTGCAGTCATCACATTTGGGTCGATTCCCAAAGCTAAGGAAGGGTGGAGGCAGTTAAAAAGCATTGGGGCTAACAATCAAGCCCTGTAAGACTGCTGTGGCAAATCCAGCTCTCGATTTAGAAAAGATAGGCAGGTGGTAATGCTTGGTGAAAGTATGTACAAGAGCTCCAGGTAGCAGTTTCCAGGATGTCCCTGGTAGGGACTCCTCTGAGAAATGCTGTAGAGGAAGGTGCAGCCCTGGTGGAATGTGATCTTATCCCCTGTGGGGTAGGTTTTCCATGGTTTTTGTAGCAGAAATGATGCAATGGGCTATCCATTTGGAAATGGTTTGCTTTGAAATGGCTTTCCCCTCTGTCCCTGCAGCAAAACTAAGTAGCAGCTGGTCAAATTTTGAGAGGCTTAGTTCTGTCCAAATAGAATCTAAGCTGTCAGTGCACATCCAGAGAATGCAGTATCCTTTCCCCCTTACTTTGAGGATTAGGGGAAAAAAGTAGGCAAATGAATGGACTGGTTTAGAGCCAGACTAGACACCACCTTGGGCATAAAGGATGGATTAGTCCCTGAGGGGAAACCCTGTCCGCATGGAAGATAATGAAGGATTCCACTGTCATGAGGGCCTGCAGTTCAGACACTCTTCTTGCTGAAGTGATGGCTAGAAGTAAGGCTGTTTTCCAGGAAAGGAATTTCAGCAGTGTTGTAGCAGCTGGTTCAAAGGGGGGAACAGTGAGTTTTTCCAATACAAAGTTAAGGTCCCAAGCTGGAGTGGGAGCTCTCCTGGGGGGCCTTAAATTTTTGGCCCCTCTAAGGAATTGTTTTAGCAGGGGATGAGATAAGAGGGGTGGCTCAGTATTATAATGTGCTGAAATGGCAGAGGCATGAATCTTAATTGAAGAGAAAGATAGGCCCTTGTGGAGCATTTCTGTTAAATAATCTAGAATATGGGTTGTGCCTCTCCCCTGAGCCTGGCTCCAGCAAAAGTATCTTTTCCACTTTTCTGAGTAGGATTTTCTAGTACTAGGCCTCCTTGCCTCACGAATGACATCCAGCACCTGCTTACTGAGGGTTGCTAGAGGTGAGCTCAGGGAATTAGCCAGGCTGCAAGATTCAGGGTTTGAAGCTGAGGGTGCAGAATCTGACCCGCATGCTGGGATAGCACAGAGGGGGTCTCAGGAAGGTGCCATGGTTGTAGCACTGTCAGACAGCACAAAAGGGGATACCAGTGCTGGCGTGGCCAGTCTGGGGCAATCAGTATTGTCCTTGGCTTGTCCTGTTTGATCTTTAGTAGAACCTTCGAGAGGAGAGGCAGAGGGGGGAAGGCATAAATTGAGAGGCTTTCCCAGGTAAAGGACAGGGCATCCACTCTCCAAGCTTGATTGTGGGGAGTTCTGGTGCAAAATTTGTTCAACTGGTAGTTCTGAGGGGAGGCAAAGAGGTCTACCACTGGTGTCCCCCATTTGTTCCTCAAGAGCTTGAATATTTTGGGTTCCAGTTTCCATTCATGTGGGTCTATGAGACTTCTACTTAAGTCGTCTGCCAATGAATTTAGTTTGCCTGGCAGGAATTGAGCTTGCAGGTTCACTTGGTAGTTGAAGGCTGTGTTCCACAGAGCCATGGCTAGTCTGCAGAGTGGGTAGGATGGGTTCCCCCCTGCTTATACATAACTGTGGTGTTGTCTGTCTTTACCAATAGTTGTCCTGGAAGAATAAGGGACTTTGAAGGCTGTCAGAGCATTCTGTACAGCTAACATTTCTTTTTGATTGATATGCAGGTGTATCTGTTTTGGGTTCCATTTGCCCTGAATACACTGCCCTGCCATGCGAGTCCCCCCCATGCATAGTCTGATGCGTCTGTTGTTAGGGTTTGGGTGGCAGGGGGTAGAGTGAAAGGGAGTCCCTTGTTGTGGTAGCAGGTCTCTGCCCACCAAAGGAACTCTGCCCTTAGGCAAGGAATGATAGGAATCATTGTTTCTAGGTTCTGAGAATGCTGACACCATAGACTTTTTAGATACCATTGAAGTTTCCTCTTATGCAGTCTTGCATATGGAATTAACAGAATGCAAGAGGCCATGAACCCCAGGGCTTGCAGGATTTTTCTTGCAGAGAGCTGGGTTTTTGTGGCCAGTAGCTTGAAGTAGGTTGTCAAATAAACTTGTTTCGCCGGAGTGAGGAATGCCATCTGGGAAGTTGTGTTCAAGCTTGCTCCCAGGAATACAATCTGTTGGCAGGGTACTAGGTGTGATTTCTTCTCGTTGATGGTGTACCCCAGTGAGGTTAGAAGTCTCTTTACAAATGCCAGGTGTTGCAATAGCAAGTCCTTACTTTCTGCCTGAATCAGGCAATCATACAAGTTTGGGTAAATCTGAATCTTTCTCTGCCTGCAAAATGCAATGGCTGGAGCTAGGCACTTTGTGGATACCCTGGGTGCAGTAGATAAGCTAAAGGGAAGTGCATGGAGCCTGCCCTGAAACGTAGGTATTGTCTGCAGGATTCCCTTATTGGGATGTGCAGACAAGCTTCTTTTAGGTCTAGGGTTGCCAGCCAGGCATCCTTGGCTAGCATAGGAAGAAGCTGTTGAAGAGTTAACATTTTGAATTTTGGAACCACCAGAAAGGTGTTGAGAATAGACAGGTCCAGGATAGGATTTCAGGAGTTTTTTTTTTCTGGGAACCAGGAACGGTCTTGAATAAAAACCTTGTCCCCTTTGTTCTGCTTGACAGGTTGAACAGCCCTGATATGGAGGAGAGACAGCACTTGTTTTTGGACCTCCGCCGACTGATTTGGGGGGGGGGTCTGGCCATCCACTTGGGGATGGTAATGAGTGGAAGTGGAATCTGTATCCTAGGGAAACTATGTTTAAAACTCATTTGTCCTGTGTAATGAGTTACCAGTTTTTTGCATGCAGGGTGAGCTTTCCTCCTAAGGGAGCAAGTAGTTGAGCAGGGCTTGGAATAGTTAAGGACAAGTCATTGTGCCATTTTTCATAGGGAGGTGGCTTACTACGCCCTGCTTTGGAAGTGGGAGCTCCCCACTGCTTAGATCTGTGCATAGCCTGAGACTGAAGTCTTGGTGGTCTGCTGCTCCTGGGTTTGGACTGAGAAGGCCTGGAAGGGACTGGAAAAGACAAGTTCTTTGAAGGCCAATGCCTACTGAATCTAGGTGGCTGTACTTGTAAGAAATCTTTAACAGTTTGCATAAATTTAGCTTTTTCCTCCATCCTTTTTGAGGACGACTTCTGCTTTGCTGCCAAAAAGGCAGTCTTGGTTTAAGGGTGCATCCAGTAATTTAGCTTTAACATCCCCCATTCTGGAATTATAGCTAAACTCACTAAACTAGGTATAAATCCCTACGTCACAAGATGGGTTGCCAACTGGCTCACTGACAGAACCACACTGCAAAAGTTGCAGACTCCAAATCTGACCTCAAAGCAGTGACAAGCGGAGTACCACAGGGTTCCGTCCTGGGACCTCTCCTGTTTGGTATCTACTTCTCTGACGTACAGGCTAACACAGAAGGCCTCTGGCTAACGAAGTTTGTAGATGACTGCAAACTAGGAGCCATAGTCAAGTCCCCAAATGATGGGGCTATCCTACAGAAGGGCCTCATTGAGACAGATGCCTGGTGTCAGAGCCATGGCCTCAAGCTCAATGCCAGAAAGTGCAGTGTCATCCCCTTTGGTAAAAACTCTGTACCCATGAACTACCACATAGGCAGCAATCTACTTAACACCAAATGCCTGATAAGAGACCTTGGGACCCAGGTGGACAGTAGTCTATCCTTTGATAGTCACATTGCCACAGTAGTCAGGAAGTCCTTCTACGTGGCACACATCATAAAAGGGTTCTCATCCAGGAAAAAAGAGGTCATTGTCCCCCTCTACTCAACACTCATTAGACCCATTATAGAATACAACGCCCCTTTTGGAATGTACTTCACAAGACATCTGCAGCAGCTGGAAAGGCCACAGAAGTACCTCACAAAGAGGATTACTGGCCTCAAACAAATGCCCTACACTGATCACCTCAAAAAACTCCAGCTTTACTGCGTAGCATATCGCCTACTCCGAGGTGATCTCTGTCTAACATATAAAGCTATGTCAAACCCAGAGCTGCTGGACATGCTACACCTAAAGAAATCCCAATCCCTCCGAGCGACACACTCCAGGGACCTAAACCTTGTTACCACAATAAACAGGACATGCTGGAGGGATAGATTCCTGTCCCAGAGACTTCCCATACTCTGGAACAGGCTACCCATCTATGTCAAGCAAAGTTCTTCATTAGCACTCAAGAAAAATCTTGATGAGTGGATGAGAAATAGGAAATACACCCCGGGGATCACTTCTGTGTCTCTGCTCGATAGTGGCACAGGAAAATAACTTTCTTGGGTGGCATAAGCCAGGGAACCTTGTTGGCTAGGCTTATGTAGGCCCTTGGGCCGATAGCCTAGTGCCTACCTATGATCTGGCAAGTTGTGTTCCTTAAGCCAAGCATGCCTTCCAAGTTCAGACCCAGTGACAGCAGCCCTGCAAGATGCTTCCAAAGCATCAAAACCACATTGCAAAGTATGTTTACCAACTTGTTCAGCAGAATGCATTAACTCTTGCAACACTTTGTGTTCAGCACAGTCAGGAATCAACATCATTTTCTGTTTTAGTAGTCCCATAATATGCTGCTGATACTTTAACATATGAAACTGGCAATTTAAAGCCCTAATGGCCAAAGCAGCAGAAGTGTATACCTTCTTACCCTATCTGTCTAAAGCTCTAGAGTCCCTATCAGAAGGGGTAGGATTTTTGGCAGTAGTAGCCTTAATGCCTTTTGGTCCTTGGAAAATGGTCTCTGGATCCACAATGGAATTCTTGAAGAGGAATTTGTGAGAGTCAGGTACTCTGTAGTACCTGTCAGGTTTCCTGGGAGCTGGAGGCAAGGTGTCTGGGTAAGGCTGGATTCCAAGAAAACATCATCTACAATCTCCAGAACAGGAGGGATAGCTAGAGGCCTGTGTTGAGGCAAGAGTAAAAATTCTCTCAGTCTCTTTTTCGACTCAGAATAGTCCTGGCGTCCCTAGCGGAAATGCTCCCTAATGGTATGCAAGGTTTCACCAAAAGAAAAAATATTCTGGAGGGGAGGCAGAGGGAATGGAATCCTCTGCATCAGAATCCTCATAAGTAGATAAGGATAAATCCTGGTAGTTAGAAGGAACAGACATATCAGATTCCTGGTCAGAAGAATCAGAAAGAAAATCAGTTCTAGGTCTCTTAACAGGGGGAAGGCCGGCTTCCCCTAATTAAGGTAATAAGGTCTTCAGCCGTTCTAATCATTTGTTTTTGAGGCATATGGGCCTGAGTATGCGGTTTGGTCATTGGTTTTCTAGGCGTAGTGTGAGCTTTAGGCCTGAGGAATTCTGTATTTCTAGCTTGAAACAAAGTCGTCTGTTTAATATGAAAATTGGTAGGCCTGAATACACCCTCAGAAGCCGGTGCCTGCACAGCAGATCCGGACCCATCCAAGGTAGAGACATCCGCAGGTTCCATAGTCGAAGAAGCATCTTGCGGCATACAGGACTCCAAATGAGTCTCAGTAGAGGCCTGCGAATCTGTAGTAGCGGATATCAGGGGCTGCGAAAGCACCCGAGTACCACCGGACTGGCGACTAGCTTAACGGAAGTGTCGTCGGCAGTACTGGACGTATGGGGTCTGTCTCTGTCTTTATACTTACGTTTCTTCGGAAGATCGGTAGTCGGATGGCTTAACATAGCCATTCTGGAGTATGGAGATCGAGAATGAAAGTATTTAGCTACAAAAATAGCCCGACGACGAATAATTCGGGTGTTGAACAAGGCACAAAACTGACAGCAAGGGATGTCATGGTCTGGACCTAAACAGATGACGCAATAAGAATGAAAATCTCTATGAGGTATTTGCTTTCCACAGGCAAGACAATTGTTAATTTTTTCTGACATCGGTTAAAACAAGAAAAAAAGATCCCAAACGGGGTACTCATCCTTTTGAAGACTTCAGGTCTGAAACTCGAAAACGAAAATTTCAGGAGTCCGCCGACCGGCACTTGCGAACTGCTTCTGCTTCGGGCACCACACGGCAAGTAAGACTGATGTAATGGCATCAGCTGCATGTTTTATACCCCTGACAACCTGATGTCATGGAAGAAGTGGCAGCATCCGACGCAGAAATCCAAAGACTCTGGTATTCAGGCCGGCTGAGGGCTACCTGCAGGCAGATAACCTAAATGTGATGACTGCAACAGTGAAACACGAAAAACATCCTATCAGGCTATTTGGGGACAGGGGTTGGCAGTCTGGAGCCTGAGATGCAGTAGAAAAGACATCCAACAAGACAGCAAAAACAGGAAGAACAGCAGGTGGTCTACCAGAGTCCATTTGCAGTAGCTCATAATACATTTTCTGAACCTCAGAACCCTGAGCACAATCCCATTTAAAAAATCCCATCGCTCTAGAAATTGTGCCCCCAAGGAAATCTCAAAAAGATTGTCAGGACTAGTGGACTCCTCTTCCTGAGAACCACAGTCTAAGGGAGAAGGAATCTGGGAAGAATAAGCAAAGAATTACTTCTTATGGCTTATTACTCCTCTGGCTTACTGGTTAGGTGCTTAGGGAGGTGGTTTTATGTGTGCAGATTACAGGGTTCAATCCCTAACTACAGTGAAAGGCGGTCGGTTTCTTTTTGGGTTGGGAGGGTGGCTTAATGGTTAAGGTGTTTGCCTTACAAACACAAGGTGCAGGGTTTGAGTCTCACAAGGGATAATTGGCTAGGCTTAAAATGGCTCGCAAGGGCAGTTAGCTTAGTACTAACCTATGAAGTCCTCATCTGCATCCACCTCCTCCTCAGAGGAATCCTGTTCCCCAGGCCTTTTGAGGAGAGTAAACGACCAAGGTAGAGCAGGAACAGAAACATCTCAAGGAGGCTTCAAAACATAACAACATTAAAGAATGCCTGAGTGAAATTCTGCCATTCACTCTGAGGGTCCTTAGGAGCAGGAAAAACATGCTTGTTTTTTTGTTTCTTTTTCAATGGGACGTCTGCCCTGTAAAACTTAGATGGCTCATACCCTGGATGACATTCTACAATAGTAGTCAGTACTTCCTCCCTAACCAAAATCTAAGGAACATCCCTAGACCCTTCAGCTGCAGTTCCCCCTGAACAACCAAAGTAGACATATGCAAGGCCTCCAGGAATGTGCATTAGGTCGGATCCATGCCTGCATCCGAAGTGGATACGGCAAAGGAATCCAACAAATGGAGCCGGGCAATCCTCATTAGCCTTGGGACAAGACATCTGGCGGAGGTGGTACAGCGGCAGAATCGGACCTAGATTTCATGGCTGCCTTCTTCATGGACGGCTGACCCTCAGAGCGGGAAGTTCCTAGTGTCTTTTGCTAAAAGCTTAAAACATTGGTTCTCTAAATAGAAGGCCAAAGAAGAAAGCCGACTACGTAGAGTCTTTGGGATGAAAGCCTGACAAATGGAACAGGATGTATGGTCGTGAGAAGCAACGAAACAAAATAAACACTGCTCTTGACAATTCTTTATGTGGAAACTGTCTCCCACACTGGCATTTACCCTTTCTGCATGGCATGAACCCCACAAGCAACAAAACAAAAAAAAAAAATAAGAGCAAAATCCCCAATGGGGTATTTATCTGAAAACAGCTCAGTGAACCAGTAAGCTAAGGAGGCGTACAGACCAACAATCAAAGTATGCCTTTTGGACTGGCGGCAAAGAAGTTACAGGATGGTACTGTCACAAAAGGAAATACTGCCAAGCCCAGCTATCTAGAATTTTGTAATAATTCTATGTCATTTGTGAATGTTGATATGATTCATGCAGAAGTGTGTGTAAAGGTGTAAAGTACTGAGCTAAAATGTAACCACAGCATGCCCTGCTGGCTTTGAATAGAAATGTATATAAACTACTGTAGCTGTGTAAATGTATATGTTTTAACAGTACAAACTAAAACACACAGGTTTAACTTGTTAAACTTCAAAAAATAAGTTGAAATTGAATTGTTTTATGATTGTGCTATAAAAGTTATCTCACAGTTTCAGTTCAGTAGCAGACACAATGTCTAGAGCTAGACGTTTTTGCATTGCCTTGGAAAAGACATAATTAAGATGCAGAAGTGTTTTATTGTTTTATGATTTCCAGGGTCTTCAGACATCAGAGAAATACATTTTTCACTGAGTTTTTAAATTCTTTTAGTTTCTGACAAAGCGGGGTCAGCTTGAGAAATAAATGTCAGGTGACAAAAAGTAATGTCATCCAAGCTAACCCAGCAGTAATATTTTATATTAATTTAAGAACTCTCAGAGAGAGCGAGAGACTGTGCATTTTGTATTTTGTCTTTGATCTGGAAACATCAACTCATTACCATCTTTTGCACTTGCCTTGCTGTAAGTAAGTTTTTAGGGCACAGTAACTCAGGTTCAGATAGGAATATAGTAAACCATAGCTTAGATGTTTTCTTTATTTATTTGAGACTGCCCTGCAATGTTGTAGAGTTCAAAATCACAGGAAATATGTAAAACATCACTGTGAATACATATTTAGTATTGTCTTGTAGTTTTATTATGTATTATTAAATACATTTAAATCTATCTTTGTGGCTATTTGTGAGACATATTTATGCTCTTAGAGTACTTGCATATCTATATGGTGACACTACAGGCCACTCCTAAATAGCCTTGCTCTTGGTCAAAATACCATTTGGATAATAGTAACATTACACAGTAGCATTGGAAACACTTTGTTAAGGGCCTTAAGTAGCTGATAAACAGCTGGTTGGTGACAGTCGAAACTACCTTATAGTCTGGGCAGAAGGGGCCATAGCTAATAAACCTGTGCCAGGCTTTCCCAGGTGTGTGTGTGTGTGTGTGTGTGTGTGTGTGTGTGTGTGTGTGTGTGTGTGTGTGTGTGTCAGCTACTTGGGCAGGGACACAAAGCATTTGTTGGACATTGAGGGTGCTGGAAGTTTTGACTTGGCCACTCAGTTGAGATCTCAACCTTATAGCAGTGCCAGTGGGGAGTCTTATTGAGGATCTTGAGAAAGAAAGAGAAACCAGCCCCAGACTGACTGTGATCTCTGTGTGCTCTTAAGGGAAATTGCACTTCACTGTGTGTGTACTTATCGTCTCAGTGTGTACGTTCCCCACTGTTGCCAGTGGTGAGGATTGAGGCTCCTCGATTACTGGGTCAGTGCAGGGGAGTCACAGGTACGTCTGGGTGCCACCTTTATGCCCTACACTATATACGTGGGGAGCATACACGAGATGTATGGCGTACCTTACGTAACCTAAAGGCTTTGATACTGGCTAGAAGTCGGGCCACCCTTGGCAGGGATCACTATTGTAAGGAATACTGCAACAGTGAAATGGAAGGACATGTATCTATCCCTTTCAATCATTCTACTGATGCTGCAGAAGAGGTTTAGATCCCTGGACTGAGCATTTCTGATACCATTTGGTTTTCTGATGTGCATAAATCCATTACTAATGGGTCGGAGGATGCCCTGTATGCCAAACACAAGTCACCTCTTAGCAGTCTATAGTACACAGTGTATAGTGACAAGGCTTTGAGTTGGTCCATGTAGGACATGTTGTTTAGGCCCTGTATCCTTTTAGCCAGGTATCTTTGACATGGGCTGTCTTTGGTTTCTTTTTCTTAGGGGTGACGTCTGCCTTCATGAAGAGCAGTGATTCAGAATCCTGGTGGACCTCAATTAAGGATACAGGTATCTCTTCTCTTTCAAGGATTTGAGGTATACCCTCCAGTCCCTCCAAAATGATTACCATTAGATTCCCCTTCCGAACCATGTTGGTATGAACCGTCTCATCGGACGTGCATGAACCAAGATGCCATCCCGCTGTCAGGGTCACAGTAACAGATGCCCAAGTAGTAAATTGGCATACCAAAGACTTCTGCAACACCTAAATGGGTACATCTGAATTCAACTGGGCTGCCAACAGTTCAGGCCTAAGCCTTTTGAATTTATTTTTGATCCGAGCAAGACATCCAAGGCTAAGGGTTCCACCATTTAGGACTGTGCAAAGCACTTGAGGCACTGTTGGTCTAAATAGGCATTTAGTGAAGAAAGTAAAGTACAAAGCAGTTTTGTAACAAACAATTGACAGATGTCAAAATAAGAATAAAGGTTTTCACCCCCAATACAAAAACTCAGAGTGGAGGTCCTTATAAGAATCTGCCTACGACCACACATTTCCCTCTCTCAGCTGACATCTCTTATAAAAGAAGAAAAGATAAAAATAAAAGGAAGGTTCTCCAATGGGGCACTTATCTGAATAAGAAAAGGGTTGGGGGATTTGCATAATCCTTAAGGTGTTTACTTTGCACATGCAAGGTGCATAGTTTGATCCTCAGATGGGATAATTGGCTAGGCTTAACGTGGTTCACAAAGGCACTTAGCCTAGTACTAACCTATGAACTTAAAGGCAGAGGTAACAGCCAACAACAATTCAAAAAACAGACCGATGGTCCAAGACCTGTGTTTGAACCGGCAACAAGACAGTCTGAAGATCTTATACTCATACATATATTTATGCATCCTTGCACCCATGCGCTTAGGTCATACGTCAGACATATGACCACAGGAAAGGTTTTGGCTTTGCTGCACCAATGGGATGTCAAGTTACTTCAGTGAAATAACCCATCAGTATTGGGATACTGCAACAGTGACCTAAGGAAGAACATTAACGAAGCCTGGAATCAAAGATCTTGGAAAAGAAATCTAGAATGAAACGAACAGGAGCTGAAAAGGTACATCTCTTCTCACATAATGCCTCTTTAAATGATATCACTAAAGACAAGAAAAATATATCCACTTGTCTTAGTAAGATCATCTTTATAATATCTGCTGTGCATTCAACTTGGCCTGCTGCTTTCTCAGACTTCATTTTCCTTATCAATGTTCTTATTTCTTCAAAGATGTGTAGCTGTGTTTTCATATTTTTTTATACAAATATATATTTTTCATACACACATATACATGACACATATGGATACCCTTTACACACACACACACACACACACACACACACACACACACACACACCATATACAGGAATGTCCTTTGTACACGAGTATATTATGTTGTCCAAACAAAAATAGAAGAATCGTAATTGGTCAAAAAAAGTCAAATCACAATTAGTGTGATTCTACTAGTTGAATTTTCTACTATCTAAACTAGATCAAATACTTCATTCTACTACAGAAGAACTAAAATGCCAAAAATATATGAGAAAAACAAAGACAACTTGTGCTTTTGTAAGGGACCAAGCACACTTAGAAATTGCACCAGCAATGATTTTCCACAGAAAACAGCAATCACAGTTTCATAGCATTGACACTTTTTACTGACTGAAAAACGCTTATAAACTAATAATGACATTACTAACTTGACATTACTAACTTTACAAACCAAACAGCAAAAATACCAGGAACTATAGACATTCTATAAAAGTTAGCTAAATAAACCACTACTCAAAATTTAACCTAAATACTACCACTACATATATGCAGCTAATTTCACTCTACCAAATGTGATTTATACCAACTTTTCCTAAAAACTTCATATATATATATATATATATATATATATACACATATATATACACATATATATCTATATAAATATATATATATATATATATATATATATATATATATATACATATACGTATACATATATATATATATGGATCTAGGATGTTTGCTCAACTGAGCAAACGTCCAAATCCATAAAACCCAAACGCACTTTAAAGAAAGTGCTTTTATCAAAAAAGTGCTTTCGTTAAAGCGTGTGACAAAAAAAAAAAAAAAAAAACACTACATTTACACCCATGTGGGGGGCTGGGCCCCCCCCACACTTTAATATTCTCCCTCCAAGACCACACTACAGTGGAGAAAAGGGAAATTTCCCTTACCTGCACCGTAGTACAGCCTTGGCAACAGTCATACTTACGCGAAAGTGCTTCTTCGGTGAAAAGCACTTTCGCGCAAGTATGCCCGGCCGTTTGGATTTCGGTCGTTTGCTCAATTGAGCAAACATCCTAGATCCATATATAGATATATATATATATATATATCTAAAGGTAGTGCATGGATTTCAAAGGATCATTTGCTGGCACAGCCTGGTAAATAGGATCACATAAGAAAAGAACTACAAAACTATGGTATGACATTTATATCAAGAAACGGTTTTTGACTCTCCTATTTGACTGCTCTACCAAATGAATAGCACCCATATGTACATGTAATTTATATATATATGACTGTTTGTGTATGTATATGTGTGTGTATATGTGTATATATATATATATATATATATATATATATATATATATATATATGTATATATATATAAACACTAAAGGCATTTTCTTGGTCCTAGACTATTATGGAAAACATAAAATTATGTATTGTTTTTTACTGCTACATATAACTTAGATCTGATGAAGCTGTGCCAAGTACGAAAACACTCACCTTTGGTTTTTAAGTAATAAACCATGGTTATGGTTTCTTATTTTTGATAAGAATGCAAAGTGATCTTTTAACATATGTTTTGGCAGTCTATTTTAATGATTTTTATGCCAATATTTTATATGTTGTTTTCTGATTTCTCTAATGGACACAGGTAACCTGTAAATGGTTTATCTCCCAGAACCATGCTTACACTCATCAAGGGTATCAGAACTTGTCAGAGATTTGGGATGCATGGCAAGGCTTAAAAAGGCCCTTGTGGTCATTAGCCTAGTAAACACCTATGATAACATACTGCATTTTACAGAACATCCTGACTTTACAATTAATAAGAAAACTGTAATAATTAAGTAATATTTGAGCACACACAACAAAAGAACTCAACTGGAAAGCTGCAAGACTGTAAAATGCCTTTAAAATGACACCATGTAATAAACATTCCAGGATACAAAAGAGAAGGGGTGGCTCTAAAGCAACACAGAAAAAGAAGAGCAAGCAAGGGGCAATGGTGCTAGAATGATATGGTAAGTATTAGGCAGCCTGTGTGTGGAAGCCTTGCATTGTAACTGTAGAGCTTAACAAATTATACAGAGAGTTCTGTATTGGGCCTGTATGGATATCATTTGATTTCCTCAAAATTATGCACGTCAATGCCAGTGGAAGACTAACTTCACTGTGATGGGCTACTTGCAAATGTATTTTCTTTGAAGACTGCTATATGTCTGCTTGTATGTAAATTTCTGAATGTACATGTTCACACACACATGTAAGCAGTTAAGTTGGTCGAAACTCCCAAATTTTGATATCTGTTTTGTGGACACAATTTGGTCGACAAAACAGATAGTTGACAGGTGTGTGAGACTGGTAACAAATGTGCACACACTTATATTTAGAGAGAGAGAGATGTACACACATATGGAATCCAGCCCTCCATCCCTCAATTTCAGTAAACCTCCACTCTTTACAGAGGTTCACAAAGATGATGCAATGCAGAACGGTTTCATCTATCACCATGTTCAGTGTAGCATAAAGAATGCAAAAGCAGAAAAATCACCTGTATAATCCTGACCCATCAAACATGTAACTAGCTAAGCAAACAGAAACACTAGATACTGCATTATTAAAAATCTACCAACAGAGAACTATGGATTATTAAATTAGGTGCAATCCAGGGTTTAAGGTATATATGTAAGGCAGCTTGTTAGGTGCATTTAACTAAACCACTAGATGGAGGCAAAACCATACTTTAAAAAGACCAAACACATTTTCTCTCTAAATGATAACACATGTGAACACTTGAGTTTACTGAACCATTAGGAACATGGCACTGTCCAGTACAATGGCTTCACTCATTTTCATCACTTTTGCTTTTGTAATATTTTATTAGGTATTGGTATCATACAATTCATACCTGTTTTTGTAACCATGATTCTGTGTACTAATGTAAATTAATGTATATACACACTCGTATAATTATATATATATATATCTCACACAAATGCACACACACACAAGCACATACACATATATACATTTAGTTTACATTTGTTTACTCGAAGTATCCAACTAGGCTAGTAGCCCATTTTCAGCCGATGTCTGGGGAGAAAAGCTTCAAGATACAATGTTATTAATATGACATACACAGAACACATAAGGTTAACATGCATTTACAGTGCAGGTATTATACACTACACACTAATTCAGAATATCTATATGCCTAGGACAAATGTAGAGAAAAAAAACAGAGTTTGATAAGGTCAGTGGCAGACCGAAGGTAATTTATGTATCACAGTGGCAGTCGGGTATAACTTGTTTGCTATCCAATGAGTTATGTAGGGATTAACATTTAGCTGTTTGCCGACTCCAGTGGTTATACCCAAAACACAAATACACATACTGTGGTAGGTCCTTGCAGTTGCAAGAAAAGCTGTGACAAAGAAACTGGAAAATTAATTCTCTTCTCTCTTTTAACAATTAAATTTATTTGTTTAGCCAAGTCATTGTGTGATAAAGAAATTGCAACTATACAGTTTCTGAACAAAAAACTCAACACATAGATTAATTGCTTGGGGAAAAAAATGCATTCTCTGTTACAGAAATTTTAATCGATTGATTTCCTGAATGTATGTATAACAATGCAGAACTTTGTTATGGACTTTGTACAGTTTCTTTTCGTTTCTCTGTTAATGATCTCAATTTAATATTGTTTTTATTATTCTTATTAAAATAAAAAACATTATTAAAAGAAATTTAGCTTTTAACTTAGAGTTACAGTCTATCAGCAATACCAGTGTGGGACGGTGATGAATGCCTTTGTGAAGTTGAGATATGAAGCATGGACTGATGTTTTCTTATCCACTGCTTGAATAATCGTCTCAAAGAAGTTAACTGGGTTAAGCAGGCAGGATCTGCCCTTCACAAAGGTGAGATGGCTTGGAGATATGAAGCATGGACTGATTTTTCTCTCATCCATTGCTTGAATAATCTTCTCAAAGAAGTTAACTGGGTTAAGCAGGCAGGATCTACCCTTCACAAAAGTGAGATGGCTTGGGTCAAGAGTTTGTAGGTTAAGGTTACCTATGTCCTTACTTATTAATTCCTTAATGATCTCTATAACCTTACAGATGAGGCCGGTCAGACTTACAGGTCTACAATTACATGGATCCATTGATGTCCTTCCTACCTTTGTGCAAGGTGGTGACTGCTGCTGTCCTCCACTCATCCAGCATAAACTGTTTTGGGAGACTGATACTGAATAGCCTATGTAGAGGTCTGACAATTCCTGTTTTATGCTGGTCTTCTGGCAGCGTGGTATATATTCTGGCCACAGAGAAGCAGCACTTTTGGCCTTGGAAAGTGTTTTGAGGACTTATTCCTGGGGACTTTGGGAGGGGATGTAGATGTGGTATGTGATCTGGGAATGAGGGGGGGGGGTTTGAACGGTGAAGTTACCTACTAATAAACTGCCACGTCCTCAGGGTCTGAGTGTGTGTGTGATATCATTTACTATTGGCTCTGTGTAGTGCTGAGCGTTGTTTGAGGTTTTTAATATAATTAAAGAAGACTTTATGGTTATTTTTGCCTGGCTGGCTATTTTTACCCCCTATCTAGCTTTGGCTGACTTCATCAGTGACTGTAGATTGTGTAATTTACCAAGACCATTTTTGACATCTTGATAGCTACATTTATGTGCACCATTTTTTATTTCTTTTATTGTACAGCCTGTTTACATTTATGTTCCACCATAGGGGGTTATTTTCAAATTTGGAAATATCTGCTTGAGAGAGAGAGAGAGAGAGATATCCATTCATCTATTCACATATGCAAAGAATTTGGTGGTAAAGGATTCCACATATGTAGTAAGGTCAAGTTGGAAAGGGATGTTGAATTTACCCAGGTCATTACTCAGCTTTTGTAGATTAGTCCTCACAATCTCTTAATACCTATGTATTTTTTGTATACTTCTGTCTTCGGTCTTAGGGTGAATGTGACTGATTTATGGCCAAATCTGACAGGGGATGAGGTTATAATTGGTGGAGAATAGAGCTGTCCCAAGTCTAGAATTTTGTCTCCCCTTGTTGGAGTATGGACTAACTAGTCTATCACCTTGAAACAATGAAAGCTGTGGTTGTAGAGAAACAAAATGAAGAAATGTTTGCTGTTTGGAGAGCCTGAATTCTGTCAGTGGGGAGTCTTGCTTTGTTTAAGTTAATGTTCAAACTGCAGTCTATAAATGTAAGCAGTGCAAGTTGCAACTAGGACTTTGCCAGATTCAACATTATTCTAAAAGCACAGAACAAGCTGATCTGAGACTCCCACACTGACACTAAGTGATTTATAGAGCCAGTTTTTCAGATAAAAGAACACTTTGGATCCCCGTAGATGCAAATGTATCCCTTTTAAAGGCTCATATCAGGTGAACACCGCTGGGGATACGGTAAAACCAAATACAAGAGTGGAATTGATAACTTCCACTTTATACTTCAATCCAGGCAGCATTAGTGCTTCATTCATTTACTCATTTGCTTTCTGATAACCTGTATTAGCCTTTTTAGTGGGTCACAGGGCAGCCAAAGCGCATCTCACAACCACTGGGTGCAAATAATTGAGAACCCTTTTTCCTCTACAATTTTAAGCCTAGAAGTCAAAAGTGTAAATGCCATCTCCTTCTGCTAGACAATGGCGGAACTGCAGAGACCAGTGAATATGATTCCTTTGGGATTAACATGTAGATGTTGCCGAGATAAAAAAAAATGCATGCAATACTTAATATTTTTTTGTGATTTAATGAACTTGTAGTAATTGGTGGACTTTCTATGTTCTGAAAGTACATCACGGATGGTTCTCATAAAAAGGAAGAGGACCCCAGTTTTTGCCATTTCTTTTCATGGGATATGACATGCAGTACTGGAGTGAATGGGAAAACTTGACTGGAAAGGAATAGTATCTTTTAACTACTGAATATATCTGCCCTCACCTATCTGCCCAATGTCGTCACTTTCCACACAGACAAGTAGAAGACCAAATGACTGCCAAATGCATGCAGATGGGAGAAATCACCCCTCAGAGATGCTGCTCTTCAGCTATAAGTGGATCATAGCTACCCAACAATGGCCAAGAACCCCTGCTTTCAAGTTCTCCAACTCTACAGGAATGACCTTTGTCAAGGTTCATTCAAAATTACTGTTTGTTTTGCTGCTACCCCATCTAAGCCACATTTACCGATTGTTCCCCTGTGCTGTAGGGAATGTCCATAGTGGACACTACAATATAACCACAATGGCAGTAAGAGCCTTACCCTCTTTCTCCATTCTCTTTATATGTACCTTTAGGGTATGGCCTGAAAATAAATGTTCACTTGAAATGGACATTTATAAGTCAATTTGGAGTCTTCAACAGTGTTGGTCAACCTGACCCAAGCATGCCACTGAGCAGCTACACCAGATCCCATTTTCCTGGATAAACCTTTGGTAGTGTTATACATTACATGCATTATGAAAATTGCCATTGCAGATGCAACTGCCAAATGAGCCATAAGCTTCTCTTCCATTGACCCATGAGGCAAATAAGTAATGATTTAGTGCATTTCCTTGGACAAAACCCTTTAAAAATCCATCTCATGCACATTAAATTAAGCCCCTTCACTATAGTGACTGCACATATGCACTTTTCTAAGCAGTCCAATGCTCTATACACCTAATTTATGAGATGGACTGCAGGTTTTGGGGTGTAAAAGCACTCAAGTAGCTGTTAACACCAGTATTTCAGATTTAGGTGTCTGTGACTACAAATTTCAGGTTACATGAGGGAACAGGATATAGTTTGCCTTATTTATTTTTGTTAGGTACTGGGACTATCATATCTGACATCCCCAGGCAGTGTTGTTGGCAGCCTTAAGAATGTCTGCCAATGGAGGTACCATGCAGGAAAACTGCTAGGTAAACTATTAAAGCCTTTTGTATAGTCAACTGCTTGGGGGAGGAGGTGAGACACAGGATTGGTTGACTAGCCCCCTCTGTGATGCATCAGTTCTTGGACCTCCCAACTTCACAGCCATCAGAAGGGGACATGGCGGTGGGGGGATACTACTCATTTTGAAGTTCACCTATGGGAGATTCTGTACGCGAATGTACTGTTTTTTTTCTTGCAAACATTTCTGTGTACCGTTGGATGAGGTGAATCAGGAGGAGAGAAAGATGTTCTCTCAGGAGCTATAGTAGTCTGAGGGAGCTGCTGAAGTGCCCTAGTCTGTCAGCCCTGAATGAGAACCCATGGGGAATAACAATTAACCAGAGAAATATCAGGAGCAGTACATAAAGCTGCCTTTGACAAACAGTATGATCTGGGGAGACACACCAAGGTACAACACTGGTTCAGAATTGAGACTGACATCAACAGTAGGATTAGTCCCAAAAGAAATCTGAGCACACATCTGGCAAATATCAATGCTCCAACAGTGGAACCAAAGTCAGTGCTGAGGGCTTGAGGCTAACAACTGATCCAGGAGTCACCTTCAAGTCCAAGACCATCAGTGCCACTAACGTCATGACTGACAGAGCTGTCAATGTAAGCAAAGTCAGAACAAAAACTTGACAATAAATCCAAAGACAGTTTTACTAGCAGACAAAGATTGGGATATCAACATCAACACTGTAACAAATGCTGGACTCCATGGGGCCAGTGTCACAAATTTGAGGGCTAGCAAGACAAATTCAGAGCTCCAGGATGGAAAGTATAAGTACTGGCTGATTCCCTATTTTCTACTGAAAATCTGGAGGGGGAAAGATGCCAAAAAACTTCTGAGCTCAAAAAAAAAAAGGCTTCTGCAAATATATTACAATTAAAACCAAACACAAAGGTGCAAGGCCACAGCTTCTGCAAAGGTCTCAGAGTTTGAGTTTCCTAACATTCTAGAAACCTCACTGTTAGGCACCAAATCAGCTGAAACATTACATGAAGGAGAATTAGCCTGCACATTTACCATTGAAGTAGACTGCTACACTACATTTAAATCAGACAGTCTTCAATTAAGTTAGCAAGCTCTACAGTTTTTTGATGCAACCTCAGACACAAGAGAGGCCATAAGTGAGAGCTTGCATATCTTGGTCCTCCTTTTAGATCATTAGCTTTTGAAGGCTAATCACTCCTCTCACAGATTAGCACATTCATATGTGCGTAATAAATACTCTACATCTCTTGCTAATCACTCCTCTCCCATTAACAGTCGTATAAAAATGTCTCTTTACTCTACTGTAAACTTTCCTACCACCAACTCCCCCTTCATCTAACATAAAACCACTTGACCATACAACCTCCTCCGACACCATTTCACTTCCCCATTCCTTCCTTCCTTCACCTCAAACACTTTCCCCTCCCCTTTTTATATTTTTCTACGATCTGTACATAAATACATCTACATGGATGATTAACTTTTACTTTGAATGCAATTTTTATTTTTTTTTATTTTATTTATTTAACATTTGTTGACCGGGAAAGTCCGACTAGGTTTCACAGATCCTGTTTTCAACGGAGGCCCGGGGAGAAACGCTCCAATTTACCAGCAAATACAGTTGTACATTTCACTTATGTATGCTGATGATACGTTTGAGATCCTGTTTTATAAATCTGTATTTTCTGTTCCATCCAGACTGAGCCTGAAATATGTCCATTTGGATCAGTATTAACCAGGACTGAAAAAAAAATGAATGAACAAATAATGAAAGAATAATATGGGGTTTGACCTAGAGCCCCTTCAGGGCATACCCAAGAAGGCTTTGCCATTTTAGAGTTAAGTACAGTTGCAACCTGTTCTTTCTGCTGCAGTATGTGAAGAGAACTCATGATGAAACATTTTCTCAGAGTATAAAGAGCTGGCAGACCCTGCAGACTACTCTGTAAAAGATACTCGGTGAGCAAATTGGTGCAACTAAGGAAATAATTTTTTTGAACTAGGATACAGAATCGGAATTGTCTAAACATATAGTAAGGCCTTGCTGAGTCTTAATTATCATGGCTGCCAAAACTGTAATTACTAGAAAATAGAAATAACAGTCTAAACCAACTGTACTAGAAGTAGTGAATATAGTAACAGAAATAAAAGGCTGAAACTGGGATCTTTAGAAAAGGACAGGAGCAAATTACATAGGAAAAAAATGCGAAATGTGATATCAGTAAATGCAGAGGAGAACTAAGACTTAAAAGAAGGCAGGATTTGAATGAGCTGTGTAACGTTTGACTGAATGACTGGATAGATAAGTGATACATAATGTGTGCAACTAAAATTATCAATATGGTTAGTGATGTATAATGTTTGCAACTAAAATCATGTCCATATGGTTTGCTTTATTTTATATAAATGCATGATCGCCTATGGCACATATGATAAATTTAATAAAGATGTTTCTTGATTAAAAAAAAAAGATTTCCTGCAGCTCTTCAAGTTATGAAGGAAAGTCTGGTTTTAAGCTTATACAACTCCTACTGTACACTATGACTTTCACTTCCAGGATTCAAAATGCAACTGGTAACACTGGCAGTTTACAGCACTGCAAGTGCAAACATAAACCTCAATCCTTGACTAAGCCTTGGGACCTGAGTGAAGGTGCCAGGCAATAAAAACTTAAAGTGGCTGGGAGGGCTAGGGCTAAAGGCAGGAGCCACTTAACTACACTACTGCAGTCTAAGGGAAAAATACACCAGAGGTCTCATTCTACAACTGTTTTCAGCCACTGGAGTGGTAAAGGAAAGTCAGCGGGCTAAAGGCAGGAGCCACTTAACTACACTACTGCAGTCTAAGGGAAAAATACACCAGAGGTCTCATTCTACAACTGTTTTCAGCCACTGGAGTGGTAAAGGAAAGTCAGCGGGCTAAAGGCAGGAGCCACTTAACTACACTACTGCAGTCTAAGGGAAAAATACACCAGAGGTCTCATTCTACAACTGCTTTCAGCCACTGGAGTGGTAAAGGAAAGTCAGCGGGCTAAAGGCAGGAGCCACTTAACTACATACTGCAGTCTAAGGGAAAGATACACCCGTGGTCTCATTCTACAACTGTTTTCAGCCACTGGAGTGGTAAAGGAAAGTCAGTGGGCTAAAGGCAGGAGCCACTTAACTACACTACTGCAGTCTAAGGGAAAGATACACCAGTGGTCTCATTCTACAACTATTTTCAGCCACTGGAGTGGTAAAGGAAAGTCAGCGGGCTAAAGGCAGGAGCCATTTAACTACACTACTGCAGTCTAAGAGAAAGATACACCAGTGGTCTCACTCTACAACTATTTTCAGCCACTGGCGTGGTATAGGAAAGTCAGCGGGCTAAAGGCAGGAGCCATTTAACTACACTACTGCAGTCTAAGGGAAAGATACACAAGTGGTCTCATTCTACAACTATTTTCAGCCACTGGAGTGGTATAGGAAAGTCAGCACAAAGAAAAAGGCAACATGGACATTTCCCTGCTAGACCTCTCTCTTTCCCAAGTCTTTTCATTATGAAAAGTAGAACATTCACAAACACATCTCTCTGTCTCTCCCTTAAAATATGTGCTCTTTTAAACAGAGACCTTTCATGGGGTATCTGATGCCCACAAAAGCACTTGCTGGTGAGATTCTCTAGGGGCATTGTCAGACAGTTCAGTAACTACAAGACTGCAACTGTTTCCCCAGTCTGCTTGTCAGTCTCATGCTCCCCTTACAGTTACTTGTGAGGAAGACACAGAAGTGCTTCAGCTTAACTGAATGAGAAAGAGACTGAGTTTTACATAGTTATGAAAAGGTCTCAAAACATGCATGTCTCTGTACTCCCTCTAACATGAAGACAACAACTTTTCTCTGCCTGCAACACCAAAAGGACTGCTCTCATTTCCAGAACATTGATATGGATATTGGTCTCCAAGGGTATCCATGTATCTTGAACCATCTTCCCACTGTAATGCCCTTCCACCCTAAAAGGGAAACGCCCTTTGTAACTACTGCCATAAGGGTGAGTGGGGAAAACAGACAACCTGTCGTCAATTCTGATGATGTGATCCATCATTTTGTGTGTGTTCTGCATACTGAGGTTAAATTGATCAGGGAGATGAGGGGGTGATAATGTTGAAACCATTGAAAAAAGTCCAAAGTCCACTGCAGAACCCTCATATAAAATCTGGACATAGGAACAAGAATGATGGAGGAGGCCATCATTCCCAGATGTTTTGGGATTAAGTGCTCCTGAGTGGATGGATTGGCTAGTACTTGTGATGCTACTTTGCAGACTGAACGAACTCTGTGCAAAGGTAAGGTGACATATCTGAGCTGTGGTGTTTAGGTGGCATCCACATTTTGAGTCAGGAGCAAATTGCTCTTTTGTCTGTTCACTGTAATCCCAAAAGGTGAAGTAGTTGAAGTAAGAGGTCCGATTGGAAAATTAACAGATACTTGGTCAGAGCAATGAGGAGCGAACTGTCTGGACACCTGGAAACCCTGCAGTCTGAGGTAGGCTGTTACTACTGCCACGCATTTGGTAACCACCCACAGGGGTTGTGGTGAGTTCAAAGGGCACAGCCCTGAAATGGATAAATCTCCTGGACAGCTCTGAAATGGATAAAGATATACAGATGGTCCAGGAGATTTATGTGGTAACGGGAATCCTATAGACTGATGCAGCACATCCAGTCATCCTTTTTGAGTAGAGGCAAAATGGACTGACCCGTGGCCATCCAGAATTCTGACCATTTCACGTATTGGTTTAAATGACTTGGGTCCAATACTGGTCTCAAGTCCCCTGTCATTTTAGTAACTAAAAAAAACGTGGAGTAGACAACAGACCCTATCTGATCTGGTAGGATCTGCTGGATAATTCTTTTTCCAACAGCTTAGTTACTTCTGCTGTTGAGGATTACAACTGACTGCTTGAGGCATTGTTAGAAATGGGATTGAGTATCCTCTAGCTATTAACCTTAATAAAACATTTCACAATAGGCACTTGGAAGTAATCTGGACTGATAAACCCTTTTAGCACTGCCAAGCAAAATAAAGAGAGAGAGTAAGAAAAAATAATAAAAAGCTTTATTAACACATTAACGTGAACACCATGTTTTTGTCCATATACCAATTCATCAGATAAATTTAGCCCAAGGCATTCACTCAAACACCCAACCCCATTTCTACAAACATTAATCAGTCAACTTAATTATGCAGGCAATCACTCATAATAGAAGATAAGGTGGAATCACAACTTTCTACAGTCTTCTGGGTATCCACTGGCAAGCTACCTAAAAGACAATTGGCAATCGTTTTGGTCAGTTCTCTCTGGAACTAAACAATACAGGAAATGTAGTCCAGCACCGAGTATATCTGTTATCCACATCTGTTCAAAGCCCTGGACTCCCTGTTAGGGGCCAAATAGATGAACTCTCCTCAGAGTTCCTTCTTTGTGGCTGCCAGTATTAGCATGGCATCCAAGGAGGGACCCTTGCTGCACTGAAGTCCATCTTTCGGCACAGCCAGAATCCTGTCAGATTTCTTTGGTATCAGCTCTGCTGTATCAGGCTTCTTCCAGGCTCAATGAGTCACTGGATCAATAAGTGAGTCAGGGGAGGGACCACCCAAGATGTAGAAAAGCCAACACCAAAAGACTCCAGGAACACAGATTCTCCCAGGGAAGGCATATCTGTGGACCATCCCCCTTTCTCTTTGATCAATTCTAGAATTTCTCCAAGGTGGATCTCGGGGAACATTCCCCTTTCTTCCAAATCCCTGATTCTGTGACTGATTCTGGTGATGAACCAAAGTGATTTCATGTGCATGTCTGCTTTCTATGTACCTGTCTTTGGGGAATATCTGGCAATGGGTCTGAATCAGACTGAGAACTCAAAACAGAGTACTTTCCCAAGACTTTTGGAGACTAACTGTCCTCTGTCGACAAGCAGCAAAGGATTTCGGAGCATAATATGTTTGAGTATATTGAGTAGGTCACATCTGATAAAAAATGCTGGCACCTCTTCTCTTGAATTTGACAGGACACACTGGAAGGCCTCGAAGGCTGAAGAAGAGATAGGAGCCGAGGAAATCTCTCTAAAAAACTAGCAAAGAAAGAGACTCCCAAAGCCCCAATCTTCCCAAGCTCTCAGGCCAATATTGGAACCAAGCTCTCAAGAGCGAACTCTCAAAGGAAGGGATGGCTCTGACAACTTCAGAGTCAAACCCTCTCCTCAGACATCGGCTCAGAATCTTCGGCTGTGACTCCTGTCTTGATCAGAGGGGTTCAGAGTAGAGAGAGAGACTGTGTCATAGTCGGAGCCAAAGTGGAAGCCACTTGGCACTGGTATAGGTGCTGAAGAGATATTTAGATCTGAGAGCTTTGGCTCTGAAGGACGGCCCTGCCATGGAGTTGAACAGGGAAGGGAAAATGGTAATGTTCCCAACTCTGTTAGACAGGATGGAGCTGGGGGGGGGGCATAACTGTATCTGCATCTGGAGGAATTTCCACATCATTCTGTCTACGTCCGCTCTGATGACGCTCCTAGTGGAACAGGCAGTACTGGAATATGAAATTGACAAAGCCCTGGATTGCTGTTGCAGAATGGGGGAAATGCAGTTGACAACTGATCAAATCTGGAGCAAAAAGCCTGGATGTGGATGGAGACAGGACATGAGGCTTCAGCATTTTAAACTGGACCCGATGATGCTGTAGGATCCAGAGACTGTTTTTTTGGCTTTTTCAATTCCCTTCTCAGGAGTATCATCCTGAATAGGCTACTTCAACTTTGAAGTTTCCTTCACTTTCTCCCTCTGAGTCAAAGATGAGGGAGAAACTACTAAAGAAGACCCTTTAAAATTAGTTTCTCTCTTATGGTTTGAAGAGCTCTGGGCCAAACAAAGCCCAGGCTTCACATTCTGTATCTAGATTTCTTTGCTCCCAAACAGTATATAAACAGTATATGCAAAGGGACTAGGGGTACTAAGGAACAGATTTGGGGCCACATTTACTACACTTCTTAAAACCTTAGGCTAACAACTTAAAAAAAAATCAGGACATCCTGAAAACTGTAAAGTTAAAGTAGGTACTGTTGCTTAAGGACAAAAAACTGTAAGCACCTATAAATGACTATAAACAAAATACACTAACTACAAATACAGAACGTTAGCAGAATTGGTAAAATATTTTTTTTTTTTTTACATTAGCTATATGTGAGGAGTACAAATTACAGAATAAAATACTATAATAGCGAAAAAATACAATTTCTAATGCTATTAGGAGAGAGAAAGAAAGTGAGAAAGTGAGAAATACTTCAATGAAAAAAAAAAAAAAAAAGAAGAGCTCAGAGCCTCTGTGACAGCTCATGTTGAAATGGCATACAAGATCTGAGCCATAAGGGAGGAGTCAGAGCTCTGGATCCGAAGGTTTAAAGATGCAGAGGCTGGATTTGAGTCCCAAAGGTTGAATCAGACAGAAATGTTCATCAGATTGTAAAGATATAAACAGCTACCTGAAAGCAAGCTCTCTGCCTAAGTTTTCTGCCCCAACCAGAAAAAGAATGATTAATGCTAGTGAAATGCGTCCTTTGCTCCCATTTGGAGGCTTTACGTACAGTACCTAGATGATATTTGTTTTTATGGAATGACAGTATTCAGAAGTTGAAGGAATTTAGCTTAGATGTACCACTTCTTTTTGAGGTTGATTCATTCTATAGCCACTGATTTTATACATTATATGGATGTAATCACAGACAAGAATACTGGGAAATTCAAGTTGAATATAAAGCCCATATTTTCGAATGCCTACCTCCATTTTAACATTCGCCACCCCCGATGCAGATCCCTTGTCAATGGGCAATTAGTGAGCACTGCAAAAATGATTTTGGAAAGCATGGTATACTTTAATGAATGTCATAGGCTGGCCTTTATGTTTTTTTGAAAGAGGTTACCCCCTGTTAATTCATTAACATCATCAAGGACGAAGTTGTGGCAGACAGGAAAGCTAAGTATAAAACCCTGTTGGGGTTAAGGTCTGGTCAGTCAAATATATTCCAGTACAGTGCATAGTGAATTTTAACAGAGCATTGATGCTGAAATGTCACCAGGTGCACATTTTATTAAGAAATTATTGCAAAAAATTGGTGTCTAAGTTTGATGAAAGGCTATGCAAACTGTTAGGTAATCAACTCCTTTTTATATATAAAAAGGGTACGAATCTCAAAACATAGTGCAAAATAATGTTAAAAAACAAGCAAATGACAAAACCTTTCCCATTAAAGGTAAAAAGAAATGTTGGCACTGCAATCAGTGTAAGTTTACTTTTGAAGGGCTGAATAGGACTACTGCAGATCAAAAAAGCCCTTAGATTGACAGATGGCTGCAACTGTGCATCTGTGGGAGTGGTTTATATCGCAATATGCAGTTATCGTACTTCATATTATGCAAGGAAGACTGAGATAAATCTGAGTAAAAGAATATACAAACATTATTATAACATCAGTAAAATAAATTATGTAGTGTTATAAATGGTTCCTAAAATTCCCATGGGAGGCCAAATGGAAACCTTAATAGAATATAAAGAATTATGGTGGCAACACAATTAGATTTTTTTTGTATATTTTTTGTATAATTTATAAGTTTTTGTACAATCTCTGTATGTGGAGCTTTTCTCCCCGGGCCTCAGCTGAAAATGGGTCTTATCCCAGTTGGGCTTTCTCAGTAAACAAATGTAAAATAAAATAAATGCTGTTTTGATCTAATTTTAAGCCATCATCTATTACACCTACAAGCTTAGTACTGGTTACATTTCAATTATGGTATCATTTGTTGAAGTGATGTTGACAGATATAGTCTGTGCAAACATCACTCTAGGTATAAAGAGCATTAGTGTTTTTTTTGGGGGGATGGCATTTAGGAGTAATTGGCACTCATCTAGTAATGACTCAACACAGAAGGACTCCTGGGTCTTTTTCAGAAGTCGAAGGTTTGGTGCAGAACAAAGAGTAACATAATCAGGCTATTGGACTATTGGGGCGTCACTGGTAGCTTTGTGAAGGTTGTTTGTAAAAATGTTGAACAGCAGGGTAGCTAGAACTGATCCCACAAGCATGTCAATAGAGAAAGAGACAGGCAGAATATGAGAGAGACTGCATTTCTATTTAATGGCCTGTTATTTGTTGGAGAGTTAACTTTGGAACCAGCTATGGGATGACTGGGATAGTCCAAGTGAAGACAGTTCATGAAACAGATATTGGTGTGATACGGTGTAGTGTGTTTTTAACATGTGTAAGAAAAAGGAAGACACTAGATTGCCATTTCTATTAGTCTGTAGGATTTCTGTAAAGCTATGAAGAGCAGTATTTATATTTTTTTGTAAAATTAGGTAGAGCAGTGGTAATGCTGTAGTATGGCCAGAAGCAGTGTTGGGTAGCAGAGAGGATATTGCTGGAAAAGAGGTGTGATAGGAGTATGCAATGAATGCATTTTTCTAACATCTTGGAGAGGGCTAACAGAATAGCTATGGGTCAGTAGCTGGAGAAGTTGCAGATTCCCTCCTTTATGTAAAGATATGATGTGTGATTTTTTTTTCCACAAAGGGGGGGGGGGCATGGTATTCCTTTGATGGATCGAATAATTAGTATGGATCCTGGGTAAGCAATTACCATCTGCAACAATTTTGAAATATTCTGCAGGCAGACAGTCTGCTGCTGGGGCTGAATATTTAAGATTTAAGAAGAGTTCCTTGACAGTAGTTGTGGGTACTGGTTGGAGGGAGAAAGAAGTTTGGTGGTGGTTATGGCTGATAGGGACAGTGAGGGCCAAGGAGGAGTTTTGGTTGTAAGTAAAGAAAGGACAGATCCTGTGAAGCAAGTACTGAACTAGGCAGCTAGGAGGATCAGAGTTGTTGGTGGTACAAGGTGAAGGAGTGGTAGTTTGGCCAGGGTGAAGTACTTTTTTTGTAGAACTCTAAAATAACTTAGGCTTACGCTGGTGATCATCTTGAAGCTTAGAAAAGTATGCAGTTTTGTCTTATCTGATTGCTTGCTTTGAGTATTTTCCAAGTGGTTTACAATATTGCCATTTCTGTTTTTGTCTCTAGACCATATTCGCCAAGCTTTCTCCGTTTAGCATGAGTTGCCAGATTTATTTTATGAGCCAGAGTATGGTGTTGGATTTGACACACTGTATCTAATGTAGACTAGTTAGTTTAGGATTTTTAGGAATGCATTACTGAAGTGGGTGACGTCATCTAATTGTAAGCTTCTTAGGGTATCCCAGTTGCACTTTGTATAGTTGAAAATGTTGATGTTCAAGGCGGAGAATTTACATACATGATGAAAGATTACATTTTTTGTATGTGATTAGTTCATCTAATGGCAAAGGTAGGATGTGATCACTGATGATGTTGGGTTCACGGCCAGCAAAGTTGACTTGTCTACGGCAGTGGTGAGGATCCAATCTAGTGTCGACTGTCTATTGCTGCATTTGTCTAAATTCTAGTGGCAGAGGTGATAATGAGTGAAGCAAAAAAGATTAATGGAAAGAGTGGGAGAACTAGATTTGATAAGGAGGTACTCTGTGTTAAGTTCATCTAGTATACTGGTTTCTTTGCTAGTATCATTGGAAAGCCAATAAATGATATCCTCTAGTACTGGGATGTTGTTTACTGGAAGGAGAGAGAATTATTTCAGCACTGGGGCAGTTAGGGTGAGTAATGGGATAGGAAGCGATGGTCAGGATGTTTTTATAAACGATACCCATGCCTCCAGCTTTCTTGTGCTGTCTTTTCCAATGATGATGTACCCAGACAGAAGTATGTCCTGGTCTATGGTGTTTGGTTTTAGTCAGAGTTCAGTAACTATGAGTATGGGGGTGCAGGTCAGACAGTTCGGTGGATTGTCCATGACGAGTAGACAACTGTCTTGGTCAAATGTTAGAATAGGGTTTGGTGTAGGTACTAGAGTTGCATATTAAACAGGGACTCAGCAGTGGGACCTGGATTACTATAGATGTCACCACCAAGGACAAGTATGGACGTGAGGTGAGTGTAGTTAAATATTTTTTTTATATTTGCTTTTCAATTTTAAGTTACTTTTTGAGAAGTAGGTTCCTCTTTGTTGTAGTTATACTTAAAACCTGTTTGAGTTGTGATGACGTACTGGGTGGGATCTATTGCAGGGTGATGGACTGATGAGTTATAGCTGAGGTGTAGTGTGTTGGAAATAACAATGAGGTTAAGTATTAGTGTGGTGTGATAGGAGGTTATATACATTACTACAGACATTAGAATTAAGGCAAGTATTTGTTGGGCCCACATGGTATTTCAAAAGTGAGGAGTGGTGGCTATGGAGTAGTAATCAGAGACAGAGTGGGAGAAAGATTGGTTTAGCCAGTCCTAGTATCTATACGATGAGAGAGGATATGGAAGTAGAGTATGAAGAGGATCAGATATAGTGGGGACATGAGGTGATACAAAAAGTAGGGTGGGGGTGAAGCAAAGAAAAGATGGTGAGAATGATTAGTTGCATCAAGTATTGGGGTTTAGGAGGTATAAATGTAGTTCTAGTCGGGTTGGGTGAGAATGGGGTTAGGGAACGGGAGTGGAGAGAGCCCAAGAGTAGTGAGGTGGGGCCCAACTAGAACTAAGCTGTTGTGAGCTGCAACAAAATATGGAGCCCTGAGTTCAGGATACAGGTAATTTCTGAACAAGTTAATAGTAGTTTACATTATGTAAGCAAGGTAAAAGAAAAAAAAATAGGGTAGAAAGTTAAACATAGAAAAGGATTGCCTGCTACCTGAAAGTGGCAGGGGACAAGAAAATAACTGGAGATTATTAAGAAAAAGGAAAAATGTGCAAGAATTAATGAAGGATTACAAAATGCAGAGGTAAGAGAAGAGATAAGGGGTAGCATCCATCAAGAGTATACTAAGCAATTCAAAGTGCACATGTTACAAACAGTAGGAATGTGTAAAATCCAGTACACAGTCAAAAGTAAGACCAGAAAATTGTCATTAAACAAAGATATGGACATGCATTGATTCAGGATATAGAAAAACTGTGATGTATGTCAGAGTTCCATTCAGGGTGGTAAAAAGTTCAAGAGTGTTGCTAGTTGACACAGAACTGGTAATGTTCTGGATAACAACTGAGATATATTAGAGTATCAGGGCAGGTAAGTTTTTCTTATGTACAGTGCTGGATGGAGTGATGCAGAGGCATTAGACAGAAGGTATAAAGTAAACTCGCAGTTAACTAGAACTTAAGCAACCAGCAAAACATATCAAAGAAATATAGTACAATTTTCATGTGTTGCACTTTGTCCCCCCCCCCCCCCAACAGAAACATACATTACGTTTTTAGAGTTTTACAGTTTTAAAAAGGAAGATTGGACTAAATTCCCTGTCTCCCTGACCTGAGAACATGTCAAACCAAACAAATAGTATAGGGTACAGTATTAGTCAGGCCTATTTTTAATCAAGCAACCAGAAACTACAGTTATCCGGCATATACCAATCCCCATGGATGCCGGTTAACTGAGAGTTTACTGTATTTATATAAACAAAGTGAATGTGCTAAGGACACTTTACATTTTTTTTATACAGGTCCTGAATATTTCATGATTTGAATTTTAAATAATTTACTAAACATATAGAATGTTATTTTAAAACAATGTTTGGGTGTTTTTAACAGTCATGGTTAATGGATTATGTTTGTAACTGATGTGTTGCTGATATCATTAATCCATGGTTATTTAAAATTTTTTACTAGGTAGGTGGGGTTAGGTTCTGAAGAAGTCAAAAGTGTGCTAAATTACAGATGAAAGTGCTAAACCATTTAATGTATATGTTTTGATTAACACTTTGTGGATTTTGAAGACAGTGTTCTTATGGATTCTTAGTGTTTTGGACAGTTTCCCGCAGCTTAAGATTCCAACAGAGAACATACTGCATAAACATGTTTCTCCAATCTGTCCATCATCCAGGACTTCTTATTTAGGAGAAGGATGGACAAAGCATCTGCAGGAACATGTTTTTTTTCAGCAGCCGCCACTATGATGAACTCAACATGGGGTATCCTTAACTCAGAATGGTCATGCTTTAGGAGTTCATGAAATTCTGTCAGGTTTCCTGAGAATCTATTCACCCCCAACTGGCTCTTTTCACTGCTTATAACAAACCATAAATCGACAAACTTACCTCAAAAGGGATTCTAAATATGCCACTGGAGGAGAGAGAGGAAATATAGGTCTCCCGTAATATTTTTTTCTTCAGAGGAGTCTACATCTGCTGGTCCTGAGCTGCTCTGCCTCATCTCCAATATTTCACTATAGGAATGTTCTTTCAGAGGGGATTGGGGGACACCTCCCCTTTGCCCAAATCTATATCTAGGATGAGGGACTCTGGCAGGGAGTGCAGACTAGAAGGTGTGTGCTGTACCTTTAAGAAGCATTTCAAGGACTGAACGTGCAAACAAATAGCAAGCACATGCTAGCTTCAGTGCTATTTTGAGAGTGCAGCCAGAGTGAGCATGTATGAGTGTAACAGCTAGTTTGTTTATACGTTTATCCAAGTTGAAGTTATTAAGCCTCAATCCTGTTGTGTTTGTACATAATACAGCTGCTTGAACAAAGACTTGTTTACTTCATCCTGACTGGGCAAGTGACAGTGTCAGAACCACGATTCCAGAGACTGCTTTTCAGATCTACGAGGTGCAGAGTTAACAGTGAAGGTAAACTAAGAAAAAACAAACAGAAAAAGGAGTCAGAAACGAACCAAAGGTAATGAAAACTTGCACAAAAGGTTTATTTTATAAAAAAGATAAAAGTGAGCACTACAAGGGCACAAACCGCATTATTAAACAAGCAAGAGACACAAAAAGTTTCGTAATTAAATGAAATGTTTAAAATTAAGATATTTGATAAAACGATTATCAGAAAAGCACACAAAGGGTTTGGAATTACCTCAGAATTGGAAAACGAGCATGTTTAAAGCAAAATGGGCATGTTTTACGGGCACAAGAAAAGTACAATGGACATGAAAAAAGATCAAACAAGCAAAATGAATATAATAAGGGCAATAAAGGGCACATTAAGCATAAATAAAACAAGGCGACTGCATTTTTTTGGCAAAGTACTGTGTTTTGGTGTAAAAAGAAGTTATGTACCTACCATAAAGTTCCATGTTTGTTGCCCTTTATCTCACTTTCCTTCTTGCTGGTTGGGTTCAGAGCCGATCCTCGGCTCCGACTCGGCCAATTTACTATAGCTAGAGAGCTTTAACTGGCTCGAGGTTACCCCTTATTCCCAACATGCCCAGCGGCAGCTACCCAGATCTCATTTGTAATAGCCCACACTAAACATATATAGTAAAAAACAATTTTACTAAGCTCCTATACATCAAGGTAAGAAGGAAAGAGGAAAAGACAATGCATGGTTAACTAACCTGGTATGTCAGCAGGAAACTCAGCAATGTGTAACCAATAAAGAACTCCTCTCGAACCTCCAGGAAGGGGGAGACGCAAGAAGGAAAGCGAGATGAAGGACAGGAAACATGGAACGTAATGGTAGGTACATAACTTCTTTATGTTATATTGTCCCATCTCGCCTTCATTCTTGCCCGATTAAGACCGTGCTCCCCAGCACCTGGTTCTTAGGTGGCTCAGTGGAACAAACTCTTCAGGACCGTGGAACCAAAGGATGCCCTACTCTGGAAGACCACATCCACTTTGTAATGAGAGATAAAGGTATGAGGATTTGTCTATGTTGCTGCTGCACAGATTGAATCCAAAGGTAATTTAGCTTGGAAGGCAACAGAGGTAGCTAAGGCTCTGGTTGAATGTCCTCTGGGCCTTCCTGGAAGCATCTTTTCACACAAATCATATGAATAACTGATTGTGTCGGACAGCCATTTTGATAAGGTCATTTTTGAAACTGGATACCTGAAACCTTGTTTATTTTCAGTAAAGATATAAACAATTGGTCTGAATTTCTGAGGTCTTTGGTCCTGTGTAAATAAAAACGTAATTATCTATGAACATCCAATTGGTGTAATTTATACTCTGCTTTGTTGCCGTAATTGGGGAAGAACACAGGAAGCTCAATGGACTGATTTAAGTTATACTCAGAATAAACCTTTGGCAAGAAAGAAGGACTGGCACTAAGAGAGACTATCTTTGTGAAAAATGAGATACGGCGGGCGAATAGACAAAGCATGTAATTCAGAAACCTGTCTAGCTGAGGTTATAGCAACCAAGAAGAGAGTTTTTCAAGATAGAAACTTCAGGGGGCAAGATGCTGCTGGTTCAAAGGGAGGCATAACCATCAAAGCTAAAACCAAGTTTAGGTCCCGGGGGAGGGGTCTCTTGCCGGGGACCGTAAAAGTGTTGTACCTAGTAAGAATGCTCTGCACAACTTATGGGACATAATGTTAGACCCCAAGTCTCCTACATGAAAATTGGAGATGGCAGCCAGTTGGACCCTAACAGTAGCTGCAGCTGCCCCTTTTTAGAAGGTTTCTGCCAGAAAGTCAAGAATATTGTTAATAGGAGCCGTAAAGGGATCAATGTTATTACTCTTGGCCCAATAAGAGAACCTCTTCAATTTGCTAGTGTAAATCCTCCTGGTAGTGGGCTTTTGGGAGGACACTAGGATTTGTTGTACAGCAGGGTAAATGTTTGGGAGCCTGGCTAAGACTGGAAGTGGAGTAACCAAGCAGTCAGCTTGAGAGTTTGGAGGGATGGGTAAAGCCCGCCTGACTGATGCATCAGGAGGTCCGGAACTGGGTCCAGTATCCAAGGTTCCAGTTGAAGATGATGGTGAAGAAACAGAAACCATATCTGACGAGGCCAGTAAGCAGCAATGAGGATAAGTTTGCAACCCAACAATTTTGCTCTCTGAAGTATCTTTGGAATGACAGGGAAAGGTGGAAAAGCATATAGTGTTCCTGGAGGCCAATCGTGAGCAAGTGCATCCCTAGGTGACTGTCCCAGAGGGGGAACTAGGGTGAAGTAGCTGCTGCATTTGTTGTTTAGGGGAGTGGCAAAAAGATCGCAGCATGGCTAGCCCCATTTGTGGAAAATCAAGTTCGCAACATCTTGCTTCAGGAACCACTCGTGAGGCATGAGGACAGCCCTGCTGAGCCTGTCTGCTATCATGTTGGATTTCCTGGGAATGTGAGTCGCAATCAGACAACGTTGGGAAAACATCACCCATTGCCATACTCAAAGGGCCTCCCGACACAAGGGGTAAGATCTGGTCCTGCCTTGTTTGTTGATGTACCACACTGACATATTGTCTGTCTGGATTGCAATGGTCCCAGTAGGTAGAGAGTCTTGAAGTGCTTGCAATGCCAGAAGCACCACTCTCTCATCTCTAGAACATTGATGTGCAAATAGTACTCGTGAGGTTGCCACTTTCCTTGGACAGTCCGTCCCAGATAATGCCCCCCCACCCACCCTATCTGGGAAGCAGCCGTGGTAACTGTGGTTACCGGCTGGGGATCTAGAAAGGGTCTGCCCAGAGTCACCTGGGGGGAGACAAGCCACCATAGTAGGTCCTTTTTGCAAGATTCCATGATCAAGATCTTGTGTGACATTGGCAAATCCTGGAAAGACCACTGAGCAAAATGAAGCCACTGTAAAATCTGCATGTGGAAGCGTTCTAAAGGGACTAGCATAATTCCAAAATATAGCCAAATCCAGGGAGAATCACAGCCTTGCACCAATATTTCACTTTATTTAGCGCTTTCGTCAAAGTATAACAAATGACTTCTTCAGAATACAGCCATTCTAAAAAACACGTTTAGTTTTTAAAATCAAGTCATATGGTTAAAATATCCAATCAATACCAGGTTTCAATTAACCTACTTACATTAATTAACTCACAAACAACAAACACTGTGCTGTCTTTCCCAGCCTGCACTTGAAACAAAGTGTTGTTCAAACAAACATGTTGTTTTGTGCATTACTTTTAATAAAAACCATACACTAGTTTATGAAACACAAAACTTGTTCATATATAACAATGCAGTTTTAAATAACTGCTGAGACTAATGCCATCATTTAACCCAGGTTCCATGTGTGCATTCAACTTGATTTGCCAACAAAATTCTTTTAAAGTCTAACATATCTTCCCCATGGACCACCTCTAGGGTCTTGGGGTACTTTTTCTATAACTGCAAACTTGAAACTATGTGTAGAATATTTTCTATTGGTCTGAATAAAGCACTATTGGCGTTACGGTTTTTAAAATCCCTTGCATGCTCATACATTCTTTCCCCAAGTTCCCCATTCTGAATCCCATTCTGTGGAGAAACAATACCCATATTTTCTAGCAGGTTTTTAAAAGTGATTCCTCTGCTGAACACCATCCATGGTCTAAGTTCTATTTTTTCTGTGATACCATCATATCCCTGGAAAATTTTCCAATTTTTGTTCAAAATACCCAATATGTCTTGATGGTCCACTGTGTATTCTCCACAGAATGGGGTTCCACGTATAAAAAAATGTGGGTTTTGTGCTCAATGTCCCTTAGTGAAACACACAGACAAGATCAAAATTAATAATACCCACATAAAAATAACTGGGACGTATACATGCAACACTAGGGGTGTTAGTGTGGCCGAGCAGTCTGAGGTGTTGGGAGGATGGCCTAATGATTAAGGTGTTTGCCTTACAAACACAAGGTGCAGCGTTTGAGTCTCACAAGGGATAATTGGCTAAGCTTAAAATGGCTCGCAAGGGCAGTTCGCTTAGTACTAACCTATGAACTAGCAGTAATCTATGCTGCACTATGTTAAGAATGCACTGTTTTTTATATTGGAAAAAACTAAAGAAAACTCAGGGAAAGAATGCATAAGCATGCAAGGGATATAAAAAAAAACACAACACCAAAAGTGCTTTATTCAGACATATAGAAAAATATTCTAAACATAGTTTCAAGTTTGCAGTTATAGAAAAAGTACCCCAAGACCCTAGAGGTGGGTCCATGGGAAGACCTGTTAGACTTTAAATAACTTTGTTGGCAAATCAGGTTGAATGCAAACACAAAACCTGGGTTAAATGATGGCATTAGTCCCAGCAGTTATTTAATATTGCATTCTTATATTATATAAGAACAAGTTTTATGTTTCATACACTAGTGCATGTTTTTTATTCAAAGTAATGCGCAAAACAACATGTTTGTTTAAACAACACTTTGTTTTAAGTGTAGGTTGGGAAAGACAACACAGTGTTTGTTATTTGTGAGTTAATTCATGTAAGTAGGTCAACTGAAGCTGTGTATTGATTGGATATTTTAACCATATGACTTGATTTTAAGAACTCTCTAAATGTGTTATTTTTTAGAATGGTTGTATTCTGAAGAAGTCATTTGTTATACGCTGACGAAAGTGCTAAATAAAGTGAAATATTGGTGCAAGGCTGTGATTCTCTCTGGATTTGGTTATATTTTGGAGTTTGTACTGATTCTTGGTTTGTGGAGTTTTGTGCTTTGGCCGAATTTGGATATGAATTTTCCCTTGCGAACAATCACTTTGGGGGGTGATCCCATGGAAAATATTGGTCTTTTAACCCAGCTGTTTTAACAAATTTCCAGAGAAGTTCCAAATAAGAATAGGGAAGGTGGCCTTTTGGAAGGTACTCAGGACAGCAACATTTCTAAAGGACCCAGGATGCATGCAGGTAATAACTGTTCAAATGTTCGTGCAGAACTCACCTGCTCAACTTGTTTCAACTTACAATTTAAACGACTGGTTTCAAAAGGATTTAAGCTTTAACAACACTGGCAGCAATGTACAAGGTATGTGTACGTTTCAACAATCTCTTACTAGCTTTGAAAACAAAATGCTCAGATGTGGGAAATTACAGTTAGAGTACGCGTATTTCTTGGAATGCATCAAAAATAAGACTGTACCTAAAGGACTTAGGCATTGGAAATACCCTACGGGACTCTTAGTAAATTCCCCTTTACATCATGGGCTCATTGCCCTTGACAGGCAGGGATTAGAGCTACTGGACATTTTAATAAAATATAATCATAAAACTATAGAAGTTTTGCATAAATAATTATCGGATTTAGACAAGATACGAAGTGAAGACTTATTTGAAGACAACATTTCAACTTATAGAGGTATTTTTGACAAAACTGACAAGTTGGCAGTAGACCTAAAAAATCGGAAAGAAAAAAAAACTGTCCAGAGATAAAAAAGCTTATGCCTCGAGGTCTGCGTATCCAAAACCATTGCCCTTTCAGCAGAAGCTTCCCCTAATCAGGCTGTCACGAATGAAAATGCGAGAGGTAACGACGTACTAAAAAATGGTTCAACCAGTCAGATCTCTTTAGGGCGGGACATCCCACATAGGTCTACGAGGATATGCAATCGGGCCCAGCAAGTGAATTACAGGCCACCACAGTTTCTTCAAGACCAGGGCTACCAAAATCAACAGTATCAGCACACAAGGAGGCAGCAAGGAAGACAAAACTGATTTGGGAGTCCCCAGACCATGGAGAAAGGGGACTTGACTTGTCTTGAGAATACAGAGAACGAGTGGAAACTTTACAAGAACATTTCAATGACATTTTTAACTTATTGATGAATGGCTCACACCCTGTCTTGAGGCAGTTTTGCTATCATGCATCTTGTATCTAAGTCTGCCCCTATAAAGGTAATAAACTTACAAGGCAACAAGGCAGACTTTTCTTAGTTCATGGTGATGCCTAACTGGGAATATGTTTGGATTGTGTAGTCCCGTGCTTTGATCAGTTGATGCTCAGTGGTAGCAGTGAGGAACCAGTCATCTAGATATGGAAACACCTGGAATCCTAGATGCCTCAGGTGAGCAGTGACCACTGTCATACACTTGAACACCCTGGGGGCTGTGGTGAGACCAAAGGGCAGGGCCCTGAACTGATAATGACTGGCTCCCAGACGGAAGCATAGGAATGTCCTGGATTGCCTGTCCATTTTTATATGGTAGTACGCATCCTGGAGATCTATGGAGCACATGCAATTGTCCTGATCCAAAAAGGGAAGAATGGACTGCAGTGTCACCATCCAAAACTTCATCTTTTTTACCGATTGGTTTAGTTTGCTGAGATCCAAAATGGGTCTCCAGTCCCCTGTCTTTTTTGGAACTAAAAAAAACCTTGAGTAAGTTCCGGATCCGATTTGGTCTGTGGGACTCCCTGGACGGCTCTTTTTTCTAGCAATCTTTGAACCTCTAGGAATGCATGATCCCGAAGACTGGGTGGAACATCTAGGACAGAACATTTGTCTTTTGAGGGGGGAACTGAATATTATTGACTGTACCCATGTTTCTCTCGTGATAGACTGCCAGGCTGCTGGGTGCAGTGATAGTCTGCTCACGACTGCCTCCAGAGGTGGACAGCAGGTCCTTCCTTCAGGAGTGTTGGAAGGGCCTAGCAGAGAAAGTATCTCTGTCGCCTTGCTGTTGCGGAACCCCTCTGCCATGAGGGCGGTGTCTTCCGTTGTTCTTTCCCCCTCTGCCCTTGGGGGGGGGGGATCTCCATGCGTGTCAGGCGAAGATACTTGGGATTTTCGGAACCACATTTTTCCACTCTTCTGACCTTTAGGACAGGGTGTAGATGAAGTGGAAAAATGGACTCCTACAGCAAAGAGAGTCTTGCCATCCTGTTCTCACCTGGTGAGAGTCTCTTTTACCTGAGGCCCGAACAAGGGCGAGACATCAAAGGGGGTATTGGTAAATGAAGACTTAAAAGGTTCCGCAAATTGACAAAGGCGCAACCAGGAGTGTCTTCACAAAGCTACTCAGGTACCTGCTACCCTACTTGCTCCATCTGCTGCATAAGAAATGAGCCTCATGGAGGAGTTAACCACAGAGGTTAAGGTCGCAAGCTGGGAAGCTGCCCTGTTTGCAACTCTCTCAGCTGTAGGATTTTGCAGGGTCTCTCCTAGCTCCTTCAGGAGATCCCTCTGTAATTGTGTGAAATGACAAGTAATTCAGCGACCTAAGAGTAAAGGTCTCTGAAGAAAACATACGCTTCCCATACCTGTCCATCGTACAAGACTCTTTGTTCGGTGGATGGACAGATGAAGATTCTGCAAGTTCCTTCTTAGTGGCTGCTGCCACCACCATGGCATCAACAGGGACCCCCCCCCCCTTTGGGCAGGAAAGACATCCTCTGGAGCAGTAATAAACTTGTTTGGTCTCCTCTGAACTGGTTCCATGGTCTCTGGAGCGCTCCATGCCTTTCGACTCACTACAGACAAAAGCGGGTCGAAAGGCAGAGACACCCAAGAGGTGGCGGGTCGGGTAGACAGACTCATCCTCAGAAGAGGCTAGGGACCTCCACCCACTCCTCTGTCTAAGGATTTCAATGATGTCTGAAAAAGAGACCTCCTCAGAGGGGGACCGTGGGGACCCTTCCGATTCATCAAAGTCTGTATCCAAACTGATAGACTCAGGGGAGTCTAGATGCTTCCTCTTACAGTTCTTCTTCCAAGGGACCTCCTCCGAATGTTCGGAGGAGGTATCAGAAGAGGTGAGGTCACCCAGTGGGGAGTCCTGGGGTACAGGCTCCCTACGCTTGGTGGCTGGAGGAGGGACAAATGCAGGCACAGGCACCAAGGGTGAAGGAGCCAATGGAGCTGAGGGTGGAGCAGTGTCAGGAGACAGCACGCTCATCAAAGGCACCATGGTCCAGAGTCGAATGAGCCGCCGGCTCCAAACAGCCCGGAGATCTCCTTCGAACCAGAAGCGATGGCTCTGAGGCTGATGTAGGAGCTGAGATCACCTGCGCCGAAGCTCCAAGGACGACAGTGGGGTCCAATGCCACTCCCCCCCCCCCCGAAGCCGATGAGAGAGTTTCACCACCCAGATCCTGCGATGGACTGAGACACCACCTTGACCTCCATGCACTCTGACTCCGGAGCTCAAGAGAGTCGGAGGAAGAATCGATGGAGAAGCTAGGTGGGCCAAAGGAGCCAATTCCTTATGGGCTGGGCTTAAAAGTAATTTAGCAAGTGCCTGTGACTTGAGGAGCCTGTTGACCATTCTCTTCATGTCATGATCCAAAAGTCTAGAAGACCGAAAGGAGTGTGAAGAGAAGCAGTGACTGCCCGCTCCAGGTTGCAGCAGAAGAGATTGTGGAGCGGAGCATACCAGCTCCAAAGGAGAAGACCTTGCTCTCTCATGGGTCCAGACCAGCTCCAAGGACACAGATGGAGCCTCCGGAGACTTAGCTTTGTCGGAGCCAATGCTGGCAGCCAACAGAGCCAAAGGCTTCTCAGTGATTTTTGTCTGTTCCGGACTCGGAACCGATGGCTTGGGGTGTTTCTCAGACACCTTCACTGGCTGAGGACCCTTAGACGAAGAATCCTGAGGGTTCTTCAGGAGACCACGTAAAATAAGCTTATTTTTTCTCTCCTGCAGGACTCGAACTGAAAGCGTAACAGATCAAGCAAGAGTACTGCAGGTGAACAGCCCCTAAACAGTAAATGAAACTCGTGTGCCCGTCCGTAAGGGACATTTTCTGGCAACACGAGTTGCATTTTTTAAACCCGGAGGGTTTTGACTCTCTAGACATGGTAAACACTTAGTTAAGGAAATTTTCACAGTACCAGAAAACAACAGAAAGCTATCAACTAACAGCACACAACAAGCAACTGCAACTAAGCTGTAACAGGTAACCCAACAACAAAAAAGGAAGAACTTTATTATTTTGTTTATTTTTTTAAAGGGGGAGAAGAAGAGGGAGAGCCTCCAACTTAGACGTTGACTCTCCGATGGGAGAGGCTCTAACTTAAATGGCAATCCCAGAAAATGGTAAGGAAAAGGGAAGAACTCTCTAATTTAAACAGGCTCCATGGGAAAAGCAATGCCTGAGGAGAAAAAATGACAGCCAAAAGCACAACAAGCAGAGAAAGGGGCCGTTAGACTAACGGGGGATAGTACACACTAGTGAGTCAATATAACCACAAAAAAATTTAGAAAAAATAGCGATAAATAGAAAAAAGCACAAAGTACTTAGCCTGTGACAGTAGTAGCAATCTCAACGCTGCAAGCGGCAAATGAGATCTGAGTAGCTGCCACTAGAAATGTTGGGATAAGGGGTAGCCTCGAGCCAGAAAAAGCTCTCAAGCTATAGTAAATCGGCTGAGTCGGAGCAGAGGATCGGCTCCAAACCCAACCAGCAAGAACAAAGGCAAGATTGGACAACATAACATCTACTATTTTGCATTGTATTCAGGGCATAACTAGAGTTATTCGAATTATCTCAAAGTGTGTAAAGTGCTTAAAGTGTGTGCTTATTACTGTGCATTTATTTTGAAATGTTTATTTCTGTGCAAAGTGTAACTATTTCATGAAGTACATTCAAAATACAGCCATTTCGAAAAGTTTTTTGTGCTGGGTGTGCCTATTTCACTGACACCATTACAGAATGCTAAATAACTCTTTATAGTGTAGGAAACAACGTACCACCATTCTGGGGACGTTTCAGTGTGCTGTGTACTGTTAATTTGCAAATTAAAGCTACTTTGAAATGTTTCTTACACAGATAAGACTTGATTTCTTACAGTACAGTAATTTCTGGAATATCACAGTGGCCGAGAGACTTATTTCACAAAGCTCAGTTATTCAGAGGCTTGTTGTGCTATTGGGCATAGTTACAAATACTGGCATAAATTTCTGCCATATGTATGTGTCCATGCCTATGCGCAAAAGCTTTCACTGGTATGTGTTAATATGGCAGATGGATTTTGAAATCCCTCACCACTTGTATTTGATCAGAATATTGCAGCGAATTGGAGAATATTTGAGCAAGAGTACAATATTTTTATACAAGCAGCTTATTCTGACAAAAATGCATGCACCAGGGCATTCATTTTGCTAAACCTAGCAGGGTCAGAGGCCACTGAAAGAGAGCGTTCATTTGTGTATGCACCAGTAGTATATGAAGGAGATGGTGAAAACCATCATATTGTTGTACAGGATGAATCAAGGGAAGACCCAGAGTATTTGAAGGGCAAACTCAGTGCAACCCCTAGACAAATATTACATTAGACAGGCATTTGTTTTACACAAGAGATCAGAAACCAGGGGAAACTTTTGCAGCTTATATAAGTGACCTGAAAAACAAAGCTAAAATGTGTCGGTTTGGTGACTTAAAAGATGAGATGATAAAGGACAGACGTGTGTGTGGTATTAACAGTGCTGCAGTGAGAATTTTTTGCTTCGTGACAGTGATTTAACATTGAGTAAGGCTATTGAAATGTCAAGTTCATTAAGTTACAGAAAGCCACACAAGTCTGCTTGCAAGTGATAAGAACATGGTTTCAGCAGGGTCCAGAGCAAATGCAGACAGCATGCAACATGTGGCTGGCAGAAGCAGGCCTAAGCACATGGCAGCTACAGCCTCTGCTGGTTCTCCTGGGAAACCCTGTAGTTTTCCAGCAAGTTCTAAGAAAGGAGCATACTCAGCACAGTACAAGGGTGAGTCAGAAAACCCAAATCCAGCTTTATTGTTAACTATCACAATTTTGGTCCCAATCAGGAGTCTAAAAAAGAAATGCTTAGCATTTGGTCAGCAATGCCAGAAGTGTAAAAAATGGAACCATTTTCAAAAGTTTTGTAAATCAAGTAAACCTCTCACAGTTATACAGAAAGGTCACTCGAAAAAGCAAATTGATCATACAGAGAGCTGCAATTCTACTTTCTATGTACACAGTCTATCAGTAATTGGTGAAAAGGTTAATGCAGTGAATTTGATGGCAAAGAACAAAGTTTTGTACTGTCCAGATCAATGGTAAATCCACAAAGCTCCAAAGAAGACACTGGTTCAAAATGTAATGTTATGTCAGCAGACACATTTGCTAAGGTGAGCGCTGGTGAAAAACTCAATGTGGCCAGTTGTGTGAAACTTGTTGCTTATAGAGGTGAAGAAATTCAAACCAAAGGCTCAGTAGTGTTTCATGTTATTTGGCTAGGAACTGTTACAGCTTGTTATTTTATGTAGTCCGAAGACCTGTGCAGTCATTACTGGGTCTCAGAGACAGTTTGAGAATGAATCTGCTTTCTTTTACCAAAGTTCATCATACAAGCACATATCTTAGTTCCAATGTTTCTGAAGCCATTTTCTCAGAGTATGCTGTTTTCAATGACAAGTTGGGCAAACTTCCAGTTGTGTATTCTATGAAGTTAGACCCCAGAGATCAGAGTCCAGTGGTCAGACAAGCATGAAAAGTTCTGAGAGCTATGCAGGATAAAGTCAAAGTTGGATATAATGGTGCAGCAGATGTAATTTTCCAGTTACAGAACCAAATGAACGGGTATCATCCATGGCAGCAGCCCATAAGAAAGGCTCAGATGAAATCAGAATATGTATTGACCCAAGAGATTTGAAAAAAGCATTAAAAAATGACATCATCCAATGTACATTCAAGGAAGTTGCAGCCCTAATACAGAGTGCCACTGTTTCTTCTGTATTGGATGCAAAATTCATTTTAGCAAGTGATGCTTGATCGCAAATCCTCATTACTGACTACTTTTATAGTGCCCCATTTGGCAGATATAGATTCCTCACAATGCCATTTGGAATAAATTCTGCAAGTAAAGTCTTTCACAGTGCAATGGAGAAATTTTTTCAGGTTATCCTTGAGCCATAATAGTAGATGATTTATTGGTTGGAGGTAATGGTAAAGCAGAGCATGACAAAAACCTTAAGAAGTTCTAGACAGACCATGTGAAGTGAAGTGAACTTAAAGCTCAATCCTCTAAAGTGCAGATTCAGACTACCAGAAGTTACATATGTAGATCATTTATTTACCAACACTGGCTTGAAACTAGACTCATCCAAGCAAACAGCCATTCTTAAGATGCCAACACCAGATAATTTTCAAGCTCTACAATGCTTTCTTGGCATGGTCAACTATTGAGGTAAGTTTATACCAGACTTCAGTGAGTTGAAAGCATCTCTGAAAGAGATGACGTGCAAAAATGTTACATGGTCTTGGCTGGAACAGCACCAGAAAGCATTTGAAGACCTTAAGCTGAAAACTGCCAACCCACCTACATTAAGATACTATGGTGTCAATAAACCAGTCAACTCTTTCTTGTGATGCTTCAAAATTTGGTCTTGATGCAGTTATTCTTCAAGAGGGCAGACTAGTAGCATATGCATCTAGAACTCTTACCCAAACCAAAATGCCATATGCTCAAACTGAGAAAGAACCTTTGACAATAGTATTTACATGTTCAAAGTTTCATGATAATATGGTCGAGCTATCAGATTGAAACTGATCACCAACCTCTAGTTACTATTTTAAAGAAGCCTATGCATTCAGCTCCAGTGAAATTACAAAGAATAATGCTCAAATTGCAAGTACAACTTCAAAATGGTCTATACAAAAGGCAAACTTCTTTATTTGGCTGATACGTTATCCAGATCGCCCAGAAATACAACAGAACAGCTTCATACAGAGAATACTGACTGACATTATGGAAGTGTGCAATTTTTCTTCCACAAGACTTGACGAGTGGAGAGATCATACAAAGACTGATCCAATTTTGCAAAAGCTCAACCACTACATTAATGCTGGAGGACTGTCAAAGTAATCTAGTGTATCACCTGAAGTGCAAACTTATTTCCCTTACAGAGATGAGATGTTGATGGAAGATGGTATTATTTTCAAAGGTCCTTAAATTGTTATTCCTGCTTCCTTACAATATGAATGTATCCAGATTTTGTATCGTGATTTCCCAGGTTCCGAATCTACCAAAAGAAGGGCAAGAGAACTATTATTTTGGCCTTCTCTAGTAAAAGACATTGAAAAAGTATTTTCTTCTTGTTCAGTATGCAATAGTACTAAACCACATTTGCAAAAAAAACCTCTTGTTCCTGAACTAACTAAATTTGCAAGAGAATGGGACTTTGTACATGCTACTAGTAGTCCAGAATATCCACAGCAAAATGGACTAGCTGAACGTGCACTACAGAGTGCAAAGCACTTACTTGAGAGGTCAAAGCATGACAATAGCGATGTCTTTTTGAATTTACTCAGTCTCAGAAACATACCCCGTGATGATATACTTGGATCGCCTGTTCAGAGACTTCTATCTAGGCAAACCAGAACAACATTGCCTATTAGTTCCAGTCTGTTGAGTCCTAAAGCCAAGAACAACAGAACAATTAGAGCCCAATTATTCAGAAAGCATTCTTTCCATAAGTTTAGCTATGATAAATTGAGCAGATTTCTTTGTCCATTGAAAGGAGGAGACAGTGAGGATACAAACGGCAAAATATTTCGACCAGATTGGTCAAGTATAAGGTATATGTACCGAGCCAAGATCCTACTTCATAGAATATGAGGGTGTGGAGTACAGGAAAAATTGCAGACCTCTTCCTGGACCAGAATCAATATCGCAGCATTGTTCCTGTGATACAGACTCTAGATCTCAGAGCAATCCAGACAATTTTTGCTGTTGTAAAACATGTCTTAAATTCTACTTCCATTGCTGATGATGTTCCTGATGTGCACAAGATTGAACATTCAGCAGACAGAGTGTACCAGGTGCTAGATCCAATTCTAATTTTTATGTCACACAACTTGGTCATATTTCCAGACCTAGTGTGAAATATACAACAACCTGGACATAACTGCATATATGCATCTAGTTCTGTATAACTGCATGACAAAGAATTATTTGTATTGCTTGCATGTCAGCTGATGTTGTCAATACTGCAAGACTTATTTCTCAAAGAGGGAGAATGTAGAATAGTGTGTGTGCACTGTATCTTTAATAAGCATTTCAAGGACAGCATGAGCATATAAATTGTATGCACATGCTAGCTTCAGTGCCATTTTGAGAGTACAGCCAGAGAGTGAACATGTATAAGTGTAATAGTTAGTTTGTTTATAAGTTTATCTAAGTTGAAGTTATTAAGCCTCAATCCTGATGTGTTTGTACACAATAAAGCTATTTGAACAGAATCCATAAAGACTTGTCTATTTCATCCTGACTGGACGAGTGACAGGGAGTCAAAGTGCTCCCTCATATACTTCCTCTTCTGGGGAGGACTGGGCTGTCTGCCTCCTCATCAGAACTGCCTGAAAAAGAGAAAATTCCTGCTTCCACAAGAGCCTCTTGTTGTGACAGAGCTTAAAAATGTTCTTCCCAAGTGCCTTGATTCAGTGGAGTCTATAGGCAGAGTCAGTACCAATGTAGCTATAGGCACAAAGGAATAAAGTACTTCCCTTCTGCATTGTGTAATCCACTGTGATACCCAGGCCCACTGTCACAGAAGGCAAAGCTGCTGGGAAAAAGATGGAACCTTATAACTGTCCCAAAGATTCCAGGGCCAAAGCCAAATAAAAGAAATTCGGTCCTGAAGTGTCAAATGTCAAAGTCTGAAACATATTGAACAGTCTTGGCAATATTAATCCTGACACCTTTGGTGCCAAAGACATAACACTGACCCCAAATGATCTAGTAGTCATCGGTGCCAACATGATCGGCACTGGTTACAGCTAACAAAGTAGTCAGCACTGATGAAGTTAGATCAATCTGCACCACCACAGCTGGCGCTACAGCTGGAGCTAATCTGCACACTACCAGTGCTGGAACAGGTGCAGAATCAGGGGGAATAATAACTTTGACTACATGTTTTTTGCACCAATCAGCTAAATTCCTGGCACTGAATCCTTTAGAGATGGTGCAGCTACTATTAACAGGAGAGACTCCCAAACAAACCAGACACAAATCATGAGGGTACAAAGGGTGCAATTTATGCCTGCACTTTTTGCATTTTCTAAAACCTTGTTTGGATTCCTTATTTATGTCTATCACCTAAACAGTACCATATACATGCCACTGAGAAGAAGAGAGAATAGACTAGGTTCTAGGCATAAAATTAGACAGGTTAGGAAAGAGAAATAAAAGATAGAGAGAGAGAAGGCTGGAAAAAAGAAAACCAGCAAAAGATGAAGAGTCCTCAAAATAAACTAATTACAGATGAAAACAAAATAAAAAATAGTTTAGATGCACTTATCTGATCCCTAAATTGTCCCAGAAAAGTTCAAATTCTCTATAAATAACACACAAGCTTTATGGAGAGGATTCTGTCGTAATGATGGCAACAAGATCTGGAGGATGCACCAGCAGGATAATTTATAGGAAGGAAAGACTCAAGCCTGTGAAGAGTTTGTTGCAGTCACAAGAGGGTGCCAAAGGCACCAATCCTATCGCTCCAGTGTCCAGACAGAAAATTTCTCACACCATAAAAAACAACAACAAAAACTGCAAACTACACAAAGAGCTCCAGGCCTAGCCTGTGTTACTACCTTTCTGGAGAAGAGCCAAGCAACAAATCGACGACAGCCTGAAGAAATGGGAAAAAAATGCTACAAAATACCTCTACAATATCAAATAAGAAAAAAAACAATAAGATAAAAATGCATTGGGTATAAATACCCATTATATAGGTTGTGCAACATAGGGAACATTTGTAGCAAGGACATAATTACAACTTGGAAACAATGAAAAAGGTTTCTGAAAAAACTAAAACAGTGTGTGTACTTTTCTAAAAAAGACAGTGTGCCATCATTTAAAGTACCTTTAAGGAGATCCCTTGAAATAACTGATCACTACTCCATGACTTGAAATCAAGGTCACCAGTGAAATCACCACAAGTATCTGTACTCTTAACATTTACAAAGATTATTTTTGAGAGCAGAAATAAACTAGGGAACCCATCCCATGACATGGAGGAATGAAACCTTGTTTATGGCTCATGCGAATGTTCAATTAACGAGCATTTGAGGAATTAGGGGAGAATGAACCTTAGCAGCCAATGCTCACTTATTCATCCATGTAAGAGGAAAGCTGCCTGAACCATAGCACTGACGACATCCAGCAGTGGCTAAATGCACTACCACCCTTGTAAGAAGTCGAGCTGGCTTGAGTTGAGTCAAACAAAGATCTCTCTAATGCAGCCAAGAAAATAGTAGATCTGTGTGGAAGCATGTATGCCTCTTCTGTCTGACCCGTCAGCTATTGTAGACCCACAAGGAGCCTAGTGCAGGGAAAGGTAGACTGCTTTACAGGACCCAAAGCTGGTGCACCCCTTATCACCTGATTTTTGACTAGCCCAGAAGTGCCCAATTCATGTCACCATGGAATAAATAGTCTGAATGGGTGCAGGTGGTACAGCTCAATAGTAGGGGTCCTGGGAAGATAACAGGTTCAGAAAGGATGGGAGAATAAAAAAAGAAATAAACAAGGTGCATTATGTAGATCAAATGAAACCAGGACAACAAACAGGTACTCTGCAAAAAAGTTAATAGCATTTTATATGTCAAACTCTAGTTCCTCTGTAATCACTACATCTATAGATGTATAAAACTAGGGCACTGAATGTAACCAAAAAAAAAAAAATAAATAAAAACATTTGATAAGATTAACTACCCTTGGGTCAGGGTGTACTGCTCCTCACACCATTTTAGTAAGGAACAAAGTTTATTTCAGTCAAGTTCTACATAAACAATGAGTGAATAAATAAAAACAGTAATGTACTGTTTACGTTAAGATTCAGTCTAGCTTACACATATAAAATATGCAAACAAGCACATCTGTAATTAGCTGTTTTTTTGACATGTTTACCTCTATCTATCTTTTTACATAGATAGTTACGCCTTCAAACTATTTACATTAATGCAAAATTATCCAGCTTTGGAAGGCTGAATTCATTTGATTTCCTCAGTCTTGTTACTTTACTAACTTGAATTTGCCAGTGTACTTTGTACAATGCCAACAATTTTATATCTATAAACAAAGTTGCAGCTGGAAATTCTCACTATAAGCAACAAACTTAAATAGTTAATGGTGTACATGAAAAAAACATTACAGCTGAAGTTCAAGTGCCACATGTGAAAAATGGCACAAATCAAATATTTTAAGCATCGGAAAACCATTAAACTGTAGCCCTTTTTTTTTTTTTTTTTTTTTTTTACAGATGCACCAAAGCAGCACTGCAACTTTCAAATGAGCTACAAAATTTTAGAGTGAACAAACCTGAAATAAAAAGCATAACCTTCTTACTACATTCAACACAACTTTATAATGACCTTGTTCTCATACATGAGAGACAGCAATTACCTGATCTTCAGAATCTGTTGAATAGAGAGAATATCCAGAATCTACAGATGTAGAGGACAGTTTCCGTGCAGTATTACTAAAAAAATAACTAAATATTAGTCATACGCAGCTTTTAAATTTCAAACAGTACAATAAACACCAAGATATAAACTACCAGTAGTAAAGGAAACACACACACACACACACACACACACACACACACACACACACACACACACACACACACACACACTGTATGAAATCAGCGCTCTGCAATGTTTTAACTTGATGTTCAAAAATTTGCTTTCACTGTTAAGAGATGACAACCATCAAATTAATGCCAAACTTTGAAAGAATATACAGATATACACGGAAGTATTTTTATTTTAATCTATCCTTAGCCCCCTTTTACCCATTTGTACATGAGGCAAGGATGTCACTTCAATAGAAACAATCTAGAGCCACTGTATACACCCATGTGGCTAATCCTGCAGTCCTTCCATACTGCACACAAATGCACATTCACACCTACGACAATACTGTTTTTATTAAAAAAATTTATATAGTAAATCCATGACATCACAGCATTCATCAACCATCAACAAAATACTGCAAACTAAAATTTGAGAATGTTAAAAAAAATATCAGTTAAAGCTTACCCTCACATCCAGAGCCGGATCCAGTGCTAAGCGACCTAGGCAGTTGCCTAGGGCCCGTTGGCTGGGAGAGGCCCACTGGCCAAGGGGCTGCCACAACATTTAATTTTTAATTTAAAAAATATATATATATATATATATATATATATATATATATATATATATACATATACATATACATATATATATATATATATATATATATATACACACACACACACACACACACACACACACACACACTTTTTAACAGCATTCTTCTTTAACACTCAGCATCTGTGAAATCCACATTTCTGAGAAGCAGCGTATATCGATTAACACATTTGCTGCTGCCGCTTCTACACATGGAATTTAAAGTTGCTGTTTCTTCTTACAAGCATTCCATTCTGGAGACATAAAATTTAATGTTGCTGCTTATTCTTACAAACGTTCAATTCCAGGGACATACCTGTACAAGACAGGGTTTCCATGGTGTGACAGTGTGTGTGTGTGTGTGTGTGTGTGTGTGTGTGTGTGTGTGTGTGTGTGTGTGTGTGTGTGTGTGTGTAAAATGCCCTAGTTAGGGATGATAACAGCGGAACTCTGGTCTGCTAATGATTGGCAGTGGATTTTTACAGTGCAGAGTTGCCAGCCTGACAGCCACCCTTCAAAGAAGGCACACCCATTCACGCATGCACCTACCTGCATGTCTTTAAACATTAACTCAATCGCAGGGAGGACATGCTGACTCCATACAGAAAGCGCTCCAGCCGAGAACTGAATGGGAGAACCTCTTGCTGTAAGGCGACAACGTTAACCACTGCACCGCCAAGGCCTCACTAGTTAGGGATGATAGGTTAGTTACTAAACTAGACAGGGATGATAGGTTAGTTAATTAACTTGCTCAGGCCCAAACCCTGTAACTTGATTACAGGAAACAAGATCTCAAATCATTTACACCAACTACCAGACTAATTAAGAGGTTTCTGTGCATTTTTCAAGGAATTGTGAGTTTCAAGGGAAGATAAGTTTACTGCTGCTTATGCAGTCTGTTTTTAATGTGCAACTGTTTTCTTTAGCAAATGGCAAACAGTCTTTCTGCTATACAGTTTGGAAGCAGTGTTAGTAGCACAACAGGTAGTATACTTGCCTTTCGTATAGAAGGCTGTGGGGATTCTACCCCCACACCATGTAGATGTATTGCTGATACTGTAGTGTACTTTAAGGGGAGATGGGGTTGCTGCACTCCTGTGTGTGTCCTCCTTTGAATGAGATGCCCATCAACTATGACCCTGTCAGTTTGCCAGCCATTCCCTATTAAAATATTACCAGCTGCTGCGGTAGCGTTGTCGCCTTACAGTAAGACGCTGCCTGGTTCGATTCTCAGCTAGAGCGTCTTCTGCATGGAGACATACGTGAATGGGCCTACCTTCATTGAAGGTTGTGCATCAGGGCTGGTAACTCGGCATGTAAAAATCAACTACCAATCATTAGTGGACCGGAGTTCCGCTGTGGCGACCCCTAACTGGAAAAAGCCGAAAGACACAACAACAACCATTTTTTAATGTAACACAGACAATTTATTCTTCAAAGGCAGCATGAACTGAATTTGTAGATGAAACACTGAAATGTAAAGTTGTTTGCCAGCAGCAATCTCTTCATTAGTTACACATCTCTTTAATGTGGAATTATACAGATGACTTTTACTTCTGCAGAGATTGTGCACACTGACTAATGTTGATGGATTGTAATGACGTTTTAGAAGTCTTTTTAGGTTGAAATGATGTGAAATGGGTAGCTTCATCATTACTGGTACATACATTTTGTTTCATGGTTTACTGGAAAAAAATGTTAAAACCTACAGATTTAAAACTAATTCTAAGAACTGGTGCTGCATTATACAAAAAATATAATTTAATACAATCAGGAAGGAGATTCAAAGAACACATGCATTTATGCATGGTCCTAAAAACTGTGTGCAAGGGGTCTATGGTTTGAAAGAAGCCAAAAGGTAAACTTAAACCACTGGCCAGATGCATTTTCTTTGAATGTGGGTTTGAATATTGTTTCAAGGGCAGAGAAATTTACTGTTCATTTTAAGTCTGTTTTCATTCTGAGATTGTACTGAAACAGTACAATCAGTGTTTGTGTTACAAAAATGTGAAATTACAAATATTTGGATTTAATTTAAGTGTTATCACTTTAGAAGTAAAGAAGAAGATAGTATGCACACTGACAGGTTTGAACAGTGTTTGTGGTAACTGGGGAGAAACAGCCAAGTAATGAGACACTTGAATGACTGTGGGCGGGGGGGCACAATCCACTACTCTGCCTACGGTCCCATATGACCATGATCCAGCTCCGCTCACACCCCATCACACACACAAATCTATTTTAACCCAACATCTTGTACTTAAACTCATGTATGTTGAAAATGTCTTGTAACTACTGCAATCTGTAATTTGGATTATGTATGTACTTGGGGATTTTCCCTCCGGGCATCCACTGAAAATGGACTCTTGCTGAGTCGGACATACCCAGTTATCAAAATTAAGAAATGTCAAATTAAATAAACACCCCCCCCCCCCTCCATACATCTGCAACTTTCTCTTTTTTTATTTATATATATATATATATATATATATATATATATACACACACACACACACATACATACACACATATATATTACATATACATATTATATACAGAGAAATACACACACAAACTTTCAACCTGTTCATAATAAAACTGTTAAAAATACTGATCCAGATTGTGTTAAAATACTGATCCAGATTGTGTTAATCCTGTACTATGACTATCTAAACACACCATTTTTTTAAACATGTCCCATGTTCCTTTTCTAAACATAAATCACATCCACCAGTCTAGTCTGCTTCAAGCTTTTGTTATTGTCATTTTCACCAAAAAGGAAAAAAAATCTCATCTCAGCAGGTCATCACTATCTCAATTCCACATATACACACAGCTGCCATGATATCTTCAACTCCCATCTTACCTTTCCACTTCATTCCTTCACTATCTTGTGCTTGAATTTTTTTGATCTAAATATATACCCACTACATTTGCATATAATAAGCACAAGCTATCTGCTACTTTTAATCCTTCCATTTAAAACTTCTCATCTACATAAATCACACCGTTTGCATATCAGATGCTGGTATTAAGTAGCTCTGGATTTCAAATACTGAAAATTTTTAACATTAGGCTGCCTTTACCATACATAGTTGAAGTCTTCAATATTTCACAACACATTTCTGATACGATATTCTTGCACATACATGAATGCATATGTAAAAGCCACAACAACAGATGTGCATAGTGAGCTGAACGGAGGAGGGGCACAGCCACATCTCTATGCTAAGATTTCAGACTACTAGAGGCTTCTGAGCTTCCTAAAACTATAAGGTGCCGGTTTTCTTGCTTATTTTTCTATTTACTGCTTATTCTTATTTACCTGCTTCCAACTTTTTTACTGTATTTTATTACTATAAACAAACTGCACTGTTGTACTACAACTGTCTGCCTTACTGGGCCTGTTAAATCATTTTAGCTACTGTTTTCACTGTTTGTAAAGCTTTCCTAGCCATTTTCACTGTTTGAAAGGTATTAACTGGAAATGTTCTCGATTTGTTAAGCATGTGTTTTATTCTGATTCTCCTGCCAAGAAGTGTATCATACAACTGACTTGTCTGTAGTTAAAAGCATTCTCTAGAGTCCCCTTGCTCATTTTTGTTTAAAACTTTTATTTAGTGTCTCACTGCTATTTTTCTGCTGTGGTAAACATTTCTATAGTGTTTTCTGCCTAAATGAGTGTAGCTAGTAGCTGTAGCATAGTCCAGACTCAGGGCTGATGCTTCTGGGCATGGTTTTGTGTTTGTAGTGGCTGTTTGTGCTGATTGGTCTCTATCTGGTAAAGGTTGGCTGGTCTAGGGCTTGGAGTAAGCACTTTAAAAAAAGTGGTTTTACGTTTTAATGCTCTAGTATTTAACCCAGACCCTTGAATGGGTTTCTGCTTGTTCATACTGAGCTGAATGGAAGATGGGGCACACCCACAACTCTGTGCGAAGATTTCCGATGACTAGAGGCTTCTGAGCTTTCAAAAAAAAACATACGGTGCACGTTTTCTTGCTTATTGTTCTGTTTATTGCTTATTCTTACTATTTATAGCACTTTTTATTGTCTGCTGCCAACTTTCTACTTATTTTATTACTATAAAGAAACCGCACTGTTGCACAACTGTCTGCCTTACTGGACCTGTTAAATCATTTTAATTACTGTTTTCACTGTTTGTAAAGCTTTTTTAGCCATTTTCTCTGAAAGGTATTAACTGGAAATGTTCTCGATTTGTTAAGCATGTGTTTTATTCTGATTCTCCTGCCAAGAAGTGAATCATACAACTGACTTGTCTGTAGTTAAAAGCATTCTCTAGAGTCCCCTTGTTCATTTTTGTTTAAAACTTTTATTTAGTGTCTCACTGCTATTTTTCTGCTGTGGTAAACATTTCTATAGTGTTTTCTGCCTAAATGAGTGTAGCTAGAAGCTGTAGCATAGTCCAGACTCAGGGCTGATGCTTCTGGGCATGGTTTTGTGTTTGTAGTGGCTGTTTGTGCTGATTGGTCTCTATCTGGTAAAGGTTGGCTGGTCTAGGGCTTGGAGTAAGCACTTTATTTGGTTCTTTTGAACTTTTTTTAAAGTGGTTTTACGTTTTAATGCTCTAGTATTTAACCCAGACCCTTAAATGGGTTTCTGCTTGTTCATACTGAGCTGAATGGAAGATGGGGCACACCCACAACTCTGTGCCAAGATTTCCGATGACTAGAGGCTTCTGAGCTTTCAAAAAAAAAACATACGGTGCACGTTTTCTTGCTTATTGTTCTGTTTATTGCTTATTCTTACTATTTATAGCACTTTTTATTGTCTGCTGCCAACTTTTTACTTATTTTATTACTATAAAGAAACCGCACTGTTGCACAACTGTCTGCCTTACTGGACCTGTTAAATCATTTTAATTACTGTTTTCACTGTTTGTAAAGCTTTTTTAGCCATTTTCTCTGAAAGGTATTAACTGGAAATTTTCTCCATTTGTTAAGCATCTGTTTGTTTGTTCTGATTTTTCTGCCAAGAAATGCATCATAGAACTGATTTGGTTGTAGTTAAAAGCATTTTCTAGCGTCTCCTTGCTCTTTTTTCCTTTAAAACTTTTAATTAGTGTCTCACTACTGTGGTAAACATTTCTGTAGTGTTTTCTGCCTAAAACAGTGCAACAAGTAGCTGTAGCATAGTCCATACTCAGGGTTGCTGTTTCTGGGCCCGGTTGTTTGTTTGTAGTGGCCGTTTGTTCTGAGCACATTGTCCAGGTTATCTTGGATTAGAAAGGGCCCTTCTGCACTTCAGTGAGAGGATTGTCTTGATCGGTCCCTGGCTAGTAAAGGTTGGCTGGTCTAGGGCTTGTAAGCATTCATTGTATGTTTTGAACTTTTTTTAAAGTTGTTTTTGGTTTTAACCTTCTGGCATTTACTCCCCAACCCTTGAGTGGGTTTCTGCTGGTTTGCTCATCGCCCAGCACCATGGACTGCCACACAATTGTGCACCACAGCAGGATAGATAATTTTGGACAACTTTTCCCTTAGATACAGCTGTATCCCAACAGTGCAGTTCCTCAACTTTAGCATATTTCCGGGCAAAGAGGTTAGATTTCTGTGTTACTAGAATCTTGTATTTTTTTGTCGTATTTAAACCCCATGTTTGAGCTGGTTTGGACTTGTTTGTACATCACACACCACAGCTGCACTGTTTTTAACATATTGCAATATATTCCAGCTACACATTTTCCCTTAGTAGCACTTGTGTGATCACCTAGTATTACTCCTCTTGATCTTCCACTCTTTACCCATTGGCTCTCTCTGGCCTCTCTCCCTCAGAGTCTGACAAATATGGATGGCCAATTCCCTACGGTTTCTCCTGCTGGTCTGGTTGACATAAGCATCCTGAGACAGTGTAGCAACTGCCTCATATACACATACAACCCTCTACTGCTACCACCTAGGAACACAATTTGTGAGAGATGCAATTACATTAAGAACCTGCAGTCTATGCTCTCTGCCTCACAAGCCAGTATATCTGGCACTGATAACGCTATCAACACAAACACTACACCTCAAATCACCGCCCGCACCTACACAACAAACACGTACATATATGGAGGTCCTCAACAAAAACATACCCAAACAAGAGAGACCTCAGAGGCAAAAACACATGTGAACTCCACTGCCCACCATACTACATAGTCCACACACGTGTGTTTCACACCCACTAAGGCCTAAACATAAACCCAACACATTACTCAAAGGAAACTCCATTGTGAGACACACAGATGTGCCCCTCACCAGGCTGGATAAAGAGAAAGTCACGATTAGTTGTTTGTCAGGTGCCAGAATCCACCATATCATACATGCACTCAAGTCTCTCAACAGGTACTCTTATGACTCTGTCATAGTCCATGTTGGTGTGAATGACTTGAGACATACCTCCCTGGACTATATGAAGAGAGATATGATCGAGCTCGCTGAATGTGTCCCAGGCCGGTATGTTCATAGCCTTAAGCAGCATTCTACTGTCACCCAGAATGATGCCTCAATACAAACAGAAAATAACTGACTAACAATTGGCTTAGTTTCTGTTATCATTCCAAGGGGATCCAGTACCTGGCAGCCTGGGAAGACATGATCAACAGACTACAATGCTTTGCCAGAGATGGCATGCATCTGTCTCCCTTGGGCTTCTGGCAAAAGCTCTTGCCTCCCGCATAGTGCCTGTTTAGGCAATGCCATGAGATCAAAACTACCAATGTGAAAATTTCATCAAAACGCAAATTAAAGGTCATGCTGCTAAATGCTAGGAGTCCAAACATGAAACTACACTCATTGCAAGCATTCTTAACCCTGGAAGATGCTGACATTTGTGCAATCACAGAAACTTGGTTCAAAGCTACAGACAGCAAACCCCAGCCATACCAGGTTACTCATCCTATTATACGTTCAGACTCCAAACCATGGGCACCAAAGCAAAAGGAGTTGGAGTTGTAAGATATATTAAAGACATACACACCTCCAGGCTGGTCACAGTATGACGCACAAGAGACACTCCAGGTGCAGTTAACCATTGACAAGACCCCTATTCAAATCATAGCTAACTACAGGCCCCCAACTTGTGCTCAAGATGCAGACTCCACCTATCCAGACCTCTTCGGATCCATCAAGATGCAACCCTTTACTCTAATCCTGGGCTACTTTGGGCTACTTTAATTATCCAATCACAGACTGGAAGAAAGTACAGTTGTGTACACTTACCATAAATGTAGATGTTAGAGTGTATTCACTGTTGCAGTCATTACATTTGGGTAATCTGCTGGCAGGTTGCCCTCAGCCGACCTGATTACAGTCTTGGGTCCTGCGTCGGTTGCTGTCCCTTCTTCCATGACGTCAGGTTGTCAGGGGTATAAAACATGCAGCCGATGCCATTACATCAGTTTTTCTTGCCCCAGATGTAAGGTGCCCCCCAAATGGGGAGCAAATAAAATTAAAAACACAAAACATATACCTCCAATCCCAAAGGCAAATACACCAAAAGGGCTTTTACGCATAGTGAAAGAAAGTAGAGGTATAGCCAGAGAAAAATAGGGGGCTGGAGGGAGGGTAACCAGGACTGCAACAGTGAATACACTTGAACATCTACATTTATGGTAAGTGTACACAACTGTACTATGTTCTTCATGTTTCACTGTTGCAGTCATTGCATTTGGGTAGATTCCCAAAGCTACGGTTGGGTGGAGGGAATTATACAGCATTAGGACCAGCTATAAGGCCCTGCAGGACAGCAGTGGCAAAGCCAGCTCTGGATTTAGAGAAGAAAGGTAAATGGTAATGTTTGGTAAACGTATGAACTGAGCTCCTGGTAGCAGTTTCTAGAATGTCCCTGGTAGGAACACCTCAGAGAAAGGCTGTAGAAGTAGATGCAGCCCTGGTGGAATGAGATCTGATCCCCTGGGGGATAGTTTTACCATGGTGCATATAGCAGAAACTAATACAATGGCTTATCCATTTGGAAATAGTCTGCTTTGAAATAGCCTTTCCCTCTACCCCTGCAGCAAATGCCACCAGTAGTTGTTCAGATTTTCTTTGAGATTTTTTCCTGTTTAAGTAAAATCTAAGTTGTCTGTGTACATCCAATGAATGCAGAATCCGCTCCCCCTTGTTCTGTGGATTGGGAAAGAAAGTTGGCAAATGAATGGTCTGATTAAGAGCTACACTGGATACCACACCTTAGGCATGAAAGATGGACTGGTCCTGAGAGATACCCTGTCCGCATGAAAAATGATGAAAGGCTCCACTGCCATAAGAGCCTGCAATTCGGAAATCCTTCTTAGCTGAAGTGACTGCTAAAAGGAAAGCTGTTTTCCAGGAGAGAAATTTTAAGTTTGCAGTAGCAGCTGGCTCGAAAGGAGGGATAGTGAGTTTTTCCAATACAAAATTGAGGTCCCAGGCAGGGGTTGGAGCTCTCCTGGGTGGTCTTATGTTTTTGGCCCCTCTGAGATGCTGCTTTAGCAGAGGATGAGAGAAGACGGGAATTTCTGTGCTGTAATGAGCTGAAATGGCTGAGGCATGGATTTTTATGGAAGAAAAGGACAGGCCCTTGTGAAGCATCTCAGTTAAGTATTGTAAAATCTGAGGAATATTGAGCACTGCTGTGCTTATCCCTTGTGATTGATTCCAGGCACATAATCTTTTCCATTTGTCAGCATAAGAAGTTCTAGTACTAGGCCTTTTTGCCTCCAAAATGACATCCATCACAGGTTTGCTGAGGGATGCTCAGAGTGAATTTAGGTGATTAGCCACGCTGCAAGATTCAAAGTTTGGAGCGGAGTGTGCAGAATTTGGTTGTTCTGCTGAGACAGTAAGTAAGGTGTCTGAGGCAGGTGCCACACTGGAAGGTGTGACACATTGCGCAGGAGTGGGTACCAGTGTTGGCATGGCCAGTCTGGAGCAATCAAAATCATTTTCGGTTGGTCCTGTTTAACTTTTAGTAGAACTTTGGAGAGCAGAGGCACAGGGGGAAAGGCATAGACTTATAGGTTTTTCCAGCTGAAGGATACAGCATCCACTTTGCAGGCTTTTTTGTGATGAGTTCTTGTACAGAATTTGTCCAACTGATAGATCTTTTTGCCTCACCCCAGAGCTATGTCTGGACTCCCCCATTTGCGTGTCAATATGTTGAAAATCCGTTGTTCCAGTTTCCATTCGTGTGGGTCCATGAGATTTCTGCTTAGTTCGTCTGCCAGAGTATTCAGCTTTCCTGGCAGGAATTGAACTTGTAGTTGTATTTGATAAGTCAAGGCCGTGTTCCACAATGCCATGGCTAGTCTACAAAGGGGGTAGGAGTGTGTACCCCCCTGCTTGTTTATGTACCACATAACTATGGTGTTGTCTGTTTTTATCATTAATTGTCCTGGATGAATATAGACCTTGAAGGCTGTCAGTGCATTCTGTACAGCAAGCATTTCTTTTTGATTGATATGAAGGTGCATTTGATTTGGGCTCCATTCGCCCTGAATGCACTTCCAGATGAGTCCCCCAAGCATAGTCTGATGCGTCTGTAGTTAGGGTTTGGGCGGCAGGGGGTGGAGTGAATGGCAGTCCCTTGTTTTGGTGGCAGGCCTCTGCCCACCATAGGAACTCTAGTTGTAGGCAAGGTATGACAGGAATCATTGCTTCCAGGCTGTGACAATGTTGACTTCATAAACCTTTTATGTACCACTGAAGTTTCCTCATATGCAGTCTTGCATATGGAATTAGAAGAATGCAGGAGGCCATGAACCCAAAGGCTTGCAGAATTTGTCTTGCAGATATAGCAGGGTTTTTGTGGCCACCTATATGAAGTAAGTCACCAAATGAATTTGCTTTTCTGGCGTAAGGAAAGCCATCTGGGCAGTTGTATTCAAACTTGCACCGAGGAATGTCAATTTTTGAGACTGTACCAGTTGTGATTTCTTTTCGTTTATAGTGTACCCTAGACAAGTTAGAACCCTTTTTACAAATGCCAGATGTTTTAGAAGAATGTCCCTGTTTTCTGCCTGAATTAGACAATTGTCCAGGTATGGATATATTTGAATATTTCTTTGCCTGCAAAATGCAATTACTGGAGCCAGGCACTTTGTGACGACCCTGGGTGCAGTAGATAAGCCAAAGGGCAGTGCAGAGACCTGGTAATGCAAGTAGCCTGCTTTGAAGTGGCAGTATCTTCTGCAATATTCCCTGACTGGGATATGCAGGTAAGCCTCTTTTAAGTCTAGAGTTGCCAACCAGGCATCTTTGCCTAGCATAGGAAGTAACTGTTGAAGAGTCAGCATCTTGAATTTTGGAATGTCCAGAAATGTGTTGAGAGTAGAGAAGTCCAGAATTGGACGCCATGATTTGTCTTTTCTGGGTACCAGGAAAAGTCTTGAAAATTCTCTTCTTTTACTGGGTGAATAGCCCCCATGTTCATGAGGGACAGTACTTGTTTCTGGGCCTCTGCCCACTGATTTGGGGGCAGGTTTGGCCATCCGTTTGGGATTGGCAACGTGTGGAAATGAAATCTGTATCCCTGGGATACTATTTTTAAAACCCATTTGTCCTGGGTTATAAGTTGCCAGTTTCATGCTTGAAGTGCCAGTTTTCTCCACAAAGGGGTGGCTAAAAGGCAAGTGCTTGGTAAGTGTAAAGGGAAGTCATTGAAACTGCTTACCATAGGGAAGTGTCTTGTTGTTTCCAGATTTGCAGGAGGCGGCACCCCATTGTTTTGTTCTAAAAGTCCCTTGTGACTGCAACCTGGAGCCTTTGGAATGTCTGGGTTTGACTTGAGTGGCTCTCGAAGGAACTGGAAAGGACCAGTTCTTAGTAGGCCAGTGCCTACTAAATCTTGAAGGTTGCACTTGTAAGAAATCTTTCACAGTTTGCATAGATTTAGCTTTATCTTCCATCTTTTTTAAAAGTTCTTCAGCCTTATTACCAAAGAGATGGTCCTGTTGGTAAAGGGGCATCCAACAATTTTGCTTTAACATGATCAGGCAGAGTTTGCTCTTTGAGCCAAGCATGCCTTCTTAGCACAGACCCAGTTACAGCAGCCCTGCAAAAGGTCTCCAAAGAATCAAAACCACATTGCAAAGTATGTTTTCCAACTTGTTCAGCTGAATACAATAGATCCTGTAAATCTTTATTTTCCACACAGTCAGAAATTAAAAATTTTCTGTTTAAGCAGTCCCATGATATGCTGTTGATATTTAAGCATATGAAATTGACAGTTTAAAGCCCTGATTGCCAAGGTTGCAGAAGTGTAAACCTTCTTACCCCATCTATCCAGTGCCCTGGAATCTCTATCAGAAGGGGAAGGATTTTTAGCAGTAGAAGCCTTAATGCCCTTGGGACCATGAAAAATGGTTTCAGGATCTGCAATAGGATTTTTGAGAGTCAGGAACCCTGTAGTATCTGTCTGGCTTACAAGGAGCCGGAGGCAGAGAATCAGGAGCCATACTAGATTCTGAAAAAACATCATCAACAATGTCTATAACAGGAGGTATAGCCAAAGGACTATGCTGAGGAAGAAGAAGAAAATCCCCAAGTCTGTCTTTAGAATCAGAGAAATCCTGAATTTCCCAGTGGAAATGTTCCCTTACAGTATGTAAAGTTTCCCCAAAAGAAAAATCCTCAGGGGGACAAGCAGAAGGAATGGAATCTTCTGCATCAGAGTCCTCATAAGTAGGTATAGACAATTCCTGTTCATTAGAAGAGTCAGAAGAAATAGAATCCTGTTCAGACGATTCATAATCAATGTCTTGCCTAGGCCTCTTAGAAGGGGGGGTTGGCTACCCCTGATCAGAGTAATTAAATCTTCAGCCATTTTGATCATTTGTTTTTTAGGCATAGGGGCCTGCACATGTGGCCCAGGCGTCGTTTTTTTAGGCATAGGTCTAGATTTTGGCCTTAGTTTTGAAGATGGCGTCGGTCTAATATACAAATCTGTAGGCCTGAAAACACCCTCAGAAGCTGGTGCCTGCACAGCGGCTCCGGACCCATCTAAGGTAGAGACATCCGCGGGTTCCATAATTGAAGCATCTCGTGGCATACCGGACTCCGAATGGGTCTCAGTAGAGGCCTGCGAATCAGACGTAGCAGGTATCAGGGGCTGCAAAAGCACCTCACTGAGTACTGGCAAACTAGCGACTGGCTTAGGAGAAGGGTCGTCGTCAGTTTTAGACCTCAACGGCCTGTCTCTTTTTCTTTGCATTTTTTAGGTATTCCAGTAGTCGGATTGCAAACAGACGACATTTCTGGATAATTAAAGCATGAGTCAAAATATTTAAAAGCAAAAATGTACCGAGGTTTGACAGTGCATTGATTAAATTTAGCACAAAACCGACAGCAAGGTACGTTGTGGTCAGGGCCTAGACAAGGAATACAGTACAAATGAAAATCCTTATGAGGTATTTGCGTCCAACAATCGGTAAGGAGCAAGAAAAAGTTTCCCCAACGGGGTACTTAGCTTTTTAGTTGAAGACTTCAGTTCTGAAACTCGAAAAAGAAAATTTCAGGAGTCAGCCGACCGGCACTTGCGAACTGCTTCTGCTTCGGGCACCATGCGGCAAGAAACACTGATGTAATGGCGTCGGCTGCTTGTTTTATACCCCTGACGACCTGACGTCATGGAAGAAGGGACAGCAACTGACACAGGACCCAAGACTTTGTTAATCAGCCCGGCTGAGGGCAACCTGCCAGCAGATTACCCAAACGTAATGACTGCAACAGTGAAACACGAAGAACATCTACTCATGCCAAAAACACAAATCCCCAGAGATTCCTCGATTTAGTCAATGCAAATGCCTTGGACCAGCTGGTCAACACCCCCCACAAGAGGTGATAATATCTTGGACTTGGTATTAACCAACATGAGTAACTGCTGCAGCATCCCTACATTGTCATCCTCCCTGGTAACATCTGACCACAAAGCGGTCACTTTTGAAGTCACCATCTCCCCCGACCCAGCTAGGGTCAAACAAAACAACTTCTCCAAAGCTGATTATACCTTCCCCCAGGAGGCTGTAAATAGTTTCACAGCCCTCACCCCCCTCCATAGAAACTGGCACATATGTCCAAACCTACACCAAAGTACTATACGAGCATTTATATAGCTGCATGGAATCAGGAAAATCTGACAGGAGAAAATCCTCCTCCTCAAGGAACAGTAAACCTGTCTGGTGGATATCTGCAATAAACTATATAATAAAAGGAAAAAACTGCTGTCCAGGACCAAGGCGGCACAGGTGCTTAATTGGAAGCAATCTCTCCTTAGCCTGAGCAAGCAAATAAGAACACTAGTGAAATCCTCCAAAGCAAACTTAAGGAGTCCAAACTGGCCACATCTACTAAAGACAATCATAATGCCTTCTTCACACGTCTGCAATCTCAAAGGAAGCATTCAGATCTACTCAGAAATGGTGGTCAAGGACACCACATACACAAACACTAACACTGTAGATATAGCCAACCTGCTGGCAGACAGATTCTGTCCCCCCATCAGTAAATCAGGACATCCCCAGCACCTACCCCCCTCCCCTTAACTCTAGGGAGCAAGTCATCACTGCCCTCTCAAAGTCAAAACATACAGCCTCCATGGGACCCCACAACATCCCAAGCTTCATCCTACATGAACTCAGGCAGGAATGTGAAGCACCATTAGGCACCCTGTTCAGTACTGGCTTCATCCAGGCCGAGTGGAGGACAGCCACTGTCACCCCTTTACTCAAAGGTGAAGTGTCCACCGATCCAGGAAATTATAGACCCATCAGCCTAACTAGCCTGATCTGCAAGGCCATGGAAAGAATCATCATGGACCTCCTTAACAAGGACATTGGCAACCTCCATACCTTCGATCCCACAGAGTTTGATTTCTTCAAGGGGAGGTCATGCCTGTTAAATTTGGTTGATTTCTTTGAGATAGTCACCAAAGCCATGGACGATGGGAAGACGGTGCATACCGCCTACCTTGATCTGGCCAAAGCCTTCAATATCATTCCCCACTCTGGTAATAATACATAAACTCTCTCAACTAGGCATCAATCCATATGTTAACAGACTGGTACCAAACTGTCTCACTGATAGAAGCCACCTAGTCAAAAAAGAGGAAGTCACCTCAAGTAGTAGATGCACAATGAGCTGTTACCCCAGGGATTGGTCTTGGGGCCTCTGTTGTTTGGGATATACTTTTCTGAGGTGCAGGCCAAAACCAGTGGGCTGTGACTGATCAAGTTTGCAGATGACTGCAAGCTGGGCACTGTTATTTCCCCTACTGATGTGGACATACTAAACGAGGGTCATAACCCAAACAAATGACTGGAGCCAGAAACATGGCCTCAAACTGAATGCCAAAAAATTTGTGATTTCCCCACAAATTATCATATTAATAACAAGGTCCTAAGCATGTCATCACTCATAAGGGATGTGGGCACCCAGGTTGATAGCAAACTGACTTTTGACCACCATATTGCCTCTGTTGTACGGAAAGCTTTCTACATGGCCCACCTCATTAGTAAGGGTATTTCATCTGAAGACAAGGAGGTCATAACATCCCTGTATTCTTCCCTTATAAGACCCATTATCGAGTACAATGTCATTTTCGGTATGTACCTCACAAAGCACATGCAGCAGCTGAAGAGCCAACAGAGTTTTCTCATCAGGAGAATCCAAGGCCTTAAACATCTACTCTACACAGAAAGGCTAAAAGCCCTGTCGCTTTACTCAGTCTCATACAGACTCCTCAGAGGTGACCTCTGTCTGGCATACAAAGCAATCTCAGACTCCGCCTTGATGGGACTCTGCAGATCTGCAAGTCAAGCTCCACTCGAGTAACCCGCACTCATGACCTCAACCTGGTCTGTGACATCAATGGGACTTGTTGTTGGGACAGACGTCCCAGAGACTCCCTCTTTCTAGGGAACAGACTCCCTTTCCACATCAAGCACAGTACCTCATTAACCCTTTGCCACTTTTTAGGCTTTTATATAAAATACATTTAGTGTATCCCCCGTTGATAGCACCTTAGGATAGCATGAGGTGCGTCCATAGACTTTAATGAACATGCCTCTATGCATTTGCTGTGGTGTGCCCATTAAAATCTATGGATGCATCTTGTGCTGTCCCCTATGCTGATGCCACTGACGTTCAAGTTCACCATTTACACTCAGTGGCAGCAGTGTAGAGGAAACACAAAACATTTGCTGATATGATGAAGATGTTGTTCTGAAGTTAATGCACCATATACAGTAGTGCAAATGCAAGTTATTTCACATTGGCAAACCTCTTTGAATTTCCAGTTTCTGTGACTGAAGTGAAAATATTTCATGGTTCCACCAGGCACCCTATGGAAAAATATTTCCTTCTATCCACTTTTAACGCATTGTGACTTGCTAGTCATGTCTCCTGCTTCCTCCTTTATCATTTATGTTAAATTACAATCCATCCACTTTTGATCTTTGCTGTCTTTTAGTCCATATCATAGCTCATTTCTTCTGTCATTCAGTCTGAATTTAAGTACTGTTCTACAGATTCCCTCCCATGTTTCATATAATTTGCATTATCATTCTGCTTACCCCATCAATCATGTCAATCTGATTTACTAAGAAAAGTCTTAAAGTAGTACACTGTATTTCAAACAGCCAATGTAAGTCATACATAACGGTACAACAGCCTTATGCCTTAGAAAAAAAAAACTTGGTTACACATCCAAAAGTCTCAGCAGTTGACACTTCAACTATAAATTTTAACCTGGGTATAATCCAACTATTAAAACAATTTTCTTTACATGAAACTTCTAACACATGCCATTAACCCATTAGGAATCCCTAAAACTTCCAGTACCAAGACATTACAACCTTATATCCTTTATAATTAAACTTCAACTTTCATATTTTATTTCCATGCTGACTTCTTTAGATTCCACCATATACTACTTAAAACATCCATTACTACATCATAGTTTTGACCCTTCTGCAAAAAATGAAAATTTATTCTCCAGTTACTGCATTACCATGAAGTATAGGCTAATAATATAGATCCTAACACTCCATGACTTTTGTGGGGGGGGGGGGGGGGGGAGTCTTACCTATGGTATGGCAGAATGCACCTCTCTCTCAGAATCTTCTGCTCCAATTGTTCTTTAATACATCCCACCATTATTCTATTTACTTGAATATTATGCAAGTTCCCACAAATCCCCATATGACAATAAATTAAAAGAATCAACAAATTACTAAATCCATTGGTTTAAAACCATTTAACTCCTCAGTCAAGACAACATATAAAAACAGCCTGGTATTATTTCCCTTAAAATTCAAATCCATTCTTCTCTAATGAAAACAAAGGTTTCAGCTTCAATTTCCTCTTCAAACTTTTCCAAGGCTATTTACTACAGAAGAAAAAGTATGGGCTTGTCACTTCCTGGGCCCTTAATCTTTTTTTTTTCTTCTTCCAAAGACTTGCACAATTGTTGCCTCCATTCATTTACAAGGTAATGTTCTACATATTAACTCACAAGTAAGTCAAAGGTTCACTTACGACTTCAACTGTCTTGTAGATCACTCTTAGAAGCAATTATGAGAATCTTAAGTATTCTATCTTAATTTTATTTTTTATTTTATTTCATCTTTGTTAACCCAAATAAACTGTTTTCAAATGTTGCCAGGAAGGATTACAAAATGTTATACAATGAATAAAATCTATACACAAAAACAATACACACGAGGAATGAAAACAAATCAAATCAACACGAGATACAAATCTGATGTAGGAGGCAACAGTGCAATGAGTTACAGAAGCTTTATCACAAGAAAGTAGTGAATAATGTATCTGAAGTAGTTAACTTCATTTGATCAGCAACCTGTGGGTATCAGATCCCATCTGGATCAGAGATGGCAGCTTTCCAAGCTAAAGCTCCGAGCTCTCAGCTCCTCCCCCTTACCCATAATACCCTACCTCCCTCCAGTCCTCAGCTCTCATTTGCCACAGCTTCTTGAAGCACGAGGACGAGCTCTTGGCTGTTTAGGTGATAGTAAGTGGGGAATATTTTCTAAAATTTCCGTCAATTTTGTAGGTGTGTCTGTGTGTGTCTGTGTTTCAGACGCTTAGTTAAGTTAAATCAGTTTTGGTTCTTTTAATTGAAAATTAGTGTGTCGCCCTTCCCCTTACTGTGTGTGTTAGGGTGTGTGCGTGAGTGTCATGGCTGAGGGCCCCAAGGCTCCTTCTCCGATCCACTATCGGGTTTTGGAGCCGTCGGATCAGAGTAGTCTCGGAGCCGGGGAGTCGGCGCCGTAGTAGTTGCTACTTCGACGCTGGCCTTACCCTCAAGTTTATCGGGTCATCTTTCGGATCCGAGCTCTCGGAGCCGAGAGCCAAGCTACGGATCTGCAGGGATGAGCGTGTCTTCAGCTCCGTTGCGGTCGGAGCACACTTCTCTTTCGGGTCCGATCGCGTCGGCTCCGGAGCCAAGGGGACTGCTCTAGGAGCCCGGGGAGACTGGTTCACCTTCAGCCTTCGACGTGGTGGAGAGGGTGCTGTCGAAGAGTTCGAGGTCCCCGGTTCATGCTATTGATCCACCCTTCATTCCCTCACATATGGGCCCGTCTTCCATCGTCCGGCCCCAGGGACAGCCTGCGTCTGCACCCCAGCTAGTTCCTGTAGAGGAACATGACCCCGTTGGTGAGCCCTCCTTGGACAGTCCTGCCGAGGAGGTCGCTCACAAACGAAAGTGTAAAAAGAGGCACTTGGACTCCCCAGAGTCCCTCACGGAGGACACGGACTTAGAGGAAGGGGAAGGTTCCCCCCCAGGTCACCCCCCCGAGGACGTCTCCTTTGGAGACATTATGGAGATGCTGTGCATTAGAGGGGGGGTGGTCAGCCCAGAAACGTTCCCTGGATGAGTCTGTGTTTCTGGAGGCATTTGACGCAGGCCCGTCTACCTCTTGGGTGTCCCCTCCGGCCGACCTCCTGGTAGACCTGATTACTACCAGAGCATGGAAGGAGCCGGACACTGTGGAGCCAATTCCTAGGAAACCGGATAAAATCCTTAGTCCCCCCGCAGACAAGCCAGCGTGGAATAAAGGTTCCCCGGTAGATGCCATGGTGGTGGCGGCTGCCACCAAGAAGGAACTGGCGCAAGAAAGTTTCTCTGTCCATCCTCCTGATAAGGAGTCTCGAACGATGGACACATTGGAAAGCGGATGTTTGCTTCAGCCACCTTTTCCATAAGGGCGCTGAATTACCTGGCACACGTCATTAGGCTTCAGCGAGATCTGATAGAGTACACTGGGTCTCCCCCGGAGTCCATGGTGGCCGAGGACAAATGAACCTTCTCGGCTCGCATGGCCACTCTAAAATTGATATCTAACACTTCTATGCGGCTTCCCTCCCATGCCACGGAGGGAGCGGCTAGAGCCAGCGGAGCAGGGGTCGCCTTGTGGCGCCACGCCTGGCTCCGACTTTGCGGAACCCTTCAAGGCATCCTTCGCGAATGCTCCCTTTGACGGTTCTACACTGTTCGGCAAGACTGTCCGCGATACACTACTCCAGAGCGAGAAAGACGGGAAGATGCTGTCTGCCGTCAGAATCCGCTTCTCAGCTCCTCAAAGGTCCTTCTCAAGGAACCAGAGAGGACAAAAGAAGATGTGGTTCCGGAAGTCTCAGCAGTCCCGTCCCACTCCGGACCCCTCATCCTTCAGAGGCAGGGGAGGACAAGGAGGACGCCGGCCCACAGGCAGAGGGGGGGGGGGGCGAAGAATTTCGGGTTGAGAGAACCCTTCTCCGACTGACCCGCGCAGCAACCCTGAGGGGTTGCCCAACTGCCCCTCTCTGGAGGCAGTCGGGGGGGCGTTTTTCTGAGCATCTAACAAGTTGGGAGTCCATTACTACAGATCGCTGGGTGCTCCGAATAATATCCAGAGGTTACTCTATCCCCTTCATGAATCTTCCCCCTTTAGGGAAGCGCCTCCCCGATGTCCCACCCAATCAGAGGGAGGCTGCGGCTTCAGAAATAAAGGAATTGCTAGAAAAAAAGGCCATCCAGCACGGCCCCTCAGGGCAGTCCGGGTCGGGCAATTACTCCAGGTTCTTTTTGGTGCCAAAAAAGACAGGGGACTTGAGGCCAATTCTCGATCTGTCAACTTTGAACCTGTTCATTGCCAAAGAGAAATTCCGGGTGGTCACTCTACAATCTATTCTCCCCCTTTTGCAGGAGAACGACTGGATGTGCTCCATAGACCTCAAGGATGCATACTACCACATTCTCATGGACAGGTGATCCAGGAGGTTTCTCCGCTTTCGGTTGGGGGCCAGTCATCATCAGTTCAGGGTCCTCCTGTTCGGCCTCACCACAGCCCCCAGGGTGTTCACGAAGGTCATGTCAGTTGTGACGGCCCACCTGAGACTTCAGGGAATTCAGGTATTTCCATACCTGGACGACTGGCTCCTCACCGTCCCCACCAGGCATCTACTGTGTTCTGCCAGGGATTATTTTTTACTCTTGGACGGTCACCTAGGCATTACCATAAATTTCAGGAAGTCGTCTCTTCATCCTGTTCAGGTTCTGGATTTCATAGGGGCCAGAATAGACACACTTCAGTCCAAGGCTTTTCTGACAGCGGACAGGCTCCGCACCTTATCACTTCATGTAATAGCGCTTCTACAGTCCCCAGCCCCACCCGCGGAATTAGTCCTGAGAGCCCTAAGATCCATGGCGGCAGCCATCAGCCTTTCACCTCTTGCCCGTTTGCACATGAGAGTTCTTCAATGGACCTTTCAGGTCCAATGGTCCCTCCTTTTACATCCATTGGATTCACTGATTCCCCTCAGCAGGGTTTGCAGGGACTCCCTTCTTTGGTGGCTTCATTCCCGAGAGCTTCTGGAAGGGAGACCGTTCGTGATGCCTCAACCCCAAGCCACGGTGACCACGGACGCTTCTCACCTCGGGTGGGAGGGCATTGCATGGGCAGAACCGTCCAAGGCACATGGACCCCTATAGAGACCGTTCTGCATATCAATGTTCTGGAGATGAGGGCCGTGCTTTTAGCGTTGCAAGCTCTTTAGGACCTTCTTCCTCCGAGGACTATTGCAATTCAGACAGACAACATGGCGGTGGTCTGGCACATCAACAAACAGGGAGGAACCAGGTCTTACCCTCTTTGTCGAGAGGCCATGATAGTTTGGGAATGGGTGATTTCCACCAACCGTTTTCTGATAGCAACGTACATTCCAGGTCGGTCCAACATTCTAGCAGACAAGCTCAGCCGATCTATCTTCACACCTTACGAGTGGTCTCTGAACCCCTTAGTAGCGAAACAGATCTTCCTCAGATGGGGTCAGCCTTGCTGCGATCTCTTCGCATCTCCTTCGAACGAAAAGTGCAGCAACTTTTTCGCTCTAATTCCCCCACCGGGGGAGAGCCCCAGAGACGCTCTAGTTCATGCTTTGCCACCCAGTCTTCTTTATGCTTATCCTCCTCTCCCGCTAATGACGAAATTCCTACAGAAAGCTCGTCGGTTGGGGAGCAAACTAATTCTCATAGCCCCATTCTGGCCTTGTCAGATCTGGTTCCCGTATGTACGGTCTCGCATCATAGCCCCTCCTTGGGTCTTAGATCCCATTCCGGATCTGATTTCTCATCCTTTGGGATTGCAAACTCCGAATCTGGACGACCTCAAGCTTACGGCTTGGTTGATCCAGTTCCATTAGTGGCTAGGACTCCCGGTATCTCGTCTCCCATAAAATCTATCCTGGTAGCGGCACATAAGCCCTCTACCAGGAAGATCTACAACCGTAAATGGAAACGTTTTTCCATCTGGGCCAGACATAGAGATTTGGACCCTTTTACAGCTCCCATTCCAGCAGTTCTTGAATTTCTGTCCCACATTTTTCATCAATGGGCCAGTTCTTCTACTGTGAAGGTTCAGATGGCGGCCATTTCTCAATTCCACATCGGGGACAACCTTGGACTCTCGGCTTCCTCTAAGATATGCAAGACATTCTTGAAGGGCACTTTCTGTTAAGACCTCCTGTCAAGAATGCGGTTCCTCCATGGGACCTAACCTTAGTTCTTCAGGCTCTAACTGGCCCACTCTTTGAACCTGCAGCCTCTGCTGACTTAAAATTCTTATCTTGGAAAACTGCCTTCTTGATTGCAATTACTTCAGCTAGAAGGGTATCTGAACTTCAAGCCCTTTGTACAAACCCCCCGTATCTGGTCTTCCATAAGGACAGAGTATCTCTCAGTACTAATCCTTCCTTCTTGCCTAAAGTGGCCTCCGAGGCTAATATCAATCAAGCCATCAATTTGCCCGTTTTCTTCCCCAACTTTCAAAACAAAGGGGAATACAGACTGCACTTGTTAGATGTGCATAGACAATTGCAATTTTATTTGCACAGGACAGCTACTTCTCGCAAATCGGAACAACTTTTCATTTCTTTCGCTAAGCCATCCTTAGGAAAGTCAGTTACGAAAGTTACTTTAGCTAGATGGATATCCCACTGCATCTTACACGCGTATAAAGCTTCCGGTCGGCCTGAACCCTTGGGGGTTCATGCTCACTCTACCCGTTCTATGACTACCTCTGCAGCATTTTGGTCAAGAGTTCCCTTAGATGACATCTGTTCAGCGGCTACTTGGGCCTCTTCTCATACCTTCATTTCACACTGCAAGCTGGATCTGATATCCAGAGGGAGGGCACCCTTTGGCTCCGCAGTGCTCCGGAATATTCTTCCTTGAGGACCTCCCAGGTTTTTTGGTAGCTGGGAACTCTGTCCCACAGGTTGCTGATCAAATGAAGTTAACTACTTCAGATAAAGAAGTTATGTACTCACCATAACGTTCCATCTGAGTAGGTAACTTCATTTGTCAGCAACCAACCCCCCCTACTTCCCCCTAACCTGTTTCGTGGTCATCGACATGACAGAATGTTTTTCCTTCTGTTAGGCATCAGGTTAGCGTTTCTCTTCTCGAGTATGGTTTGGCCGTTTGTTGCCTGATAAGTTGGCAAACTCGATCTGAGGACTGGAGGGAGGTAGCAGGGTATTATGGGTAAGGGGGAGGAGCTGAGAGCTTGGATCTTTAGCTTGGAAAGCTGCCGGCTCGGATCCAGGTCGGATCCGATACCCACAGGTTGCTGACAAATGAAGTTACCTACTCAGATGGAACATTATGGTGAGTACATAACTTATCTCTACTAAAATTATTCACTTTCCTTGTTTACCATTATGGTAATAAAACAGCTAAGAGAGAGAGAGAGAAAAAAAGGAAAAAGGTGGGGGGATTGAAGAGGAGGGTAGTAAACAGGGTGTGTGTAGGGTGGGTGGTTGAGTTATGCTAGCCATGTAACAAAGAATATACTGATTGGTTGGAGATGGGAGAGCTTGGGATTATATCAGGTGATGTCATGGGAGGAAAAACATTTGTACATGCCTTCTTTGAATAGATAATTTGGTTGGGTGCTTTATGAAAGCAGGAAAGGGATTTCCATTTGAGTTCTGCCGGCACTGATTTCCATATATGAGGCACAATTATGGAGAAACTGCATTTGCTGGAATAGATTCTATTTTAGGGAATGGATAAATTAGTGGAGTTTTGAGTTCATAACTAGTGCTTATTTTGCTGAGTCTACTGGCCAAGAAGAGAAATGGTTTGTTGTGTATTAGCCTGCAGATAGCAGAACCAAGAAGAAGTGCACATCTTTGTTTTATTGGGAGACATTTAGCTTTGGCTAGGACTGCAAAGTGGTATCATCTTAAAGAAGATACAGCAATGGAGCTATGAATGTGATTTGCAGGGAAATATTTTTTCTTCCATGATGGCCATATTAAGGCTGACCTAGTAAGACTCCTTTTCCCAATGGTGTTTCTGCCCTTCTAGGGAGAGAACATGAGATTTTTCTCCTAGACAATAAGAATGGGTTAATTTTTCATTTTGTAGTATTGCTGTGGCACTGGGATTTTAGAGACTGGTCTAACCACATGTATAGATATTTAAAGTATGGTGCTGTTTAATCTACAAAGTTTTTAGGGGTGCACATTTCAGAGGATCTCTCTTGGACTGTGAACACTGAACAGTTGGCCAAAAAAGCATACCAATGTCTCCACTTTCTCAGAAGGCTCAAAAATGCAAAGCTCCCACCTACTGTTCTCACCACATTCTACAGAGGAGCAGTTGAGAGCATTCCCACTACTAGATTCACAGTTTGGTTTGGGAACAGTACAACAGCAGAAAGAAAGGAACTACACAGAGTGGTGCGAGTTGCCGAAAAAATCTTGGGCATCAGCTTACCATCAATCCAGGATCTCTTCACAGCAAGAAGCATTAAATGTGCATCCAAAATATTTTGACACCTTTCTCACCCTACACATGGCTGGTTTACACAACATCTTTGGGAAAGAGATATCGGAGTATCCACTGCAGGACCACCAGATACATAAACAGCTTCTACCCAACAGTATTAAGACTTATAAATTCTGATACCAGCCACTTAGTTAGTAAACATTCACATTACATAGCTCAGCTAAAAAGTGTACAACATCTTTTTTATTCTTTGATGTAGCAATATATTTTCTTATTCATGTGCAATTGCCTGCTTTTCTGATGTAGATGAACAAAGGAGAACATTCTTAACATGTGCAATCTTACTCTGTCATGCTGCTATGTACAGTACTCTTCTTATGACAGTCTGGGGGGGCTTGTGTGTTTTTGCTGGTATAATTGGTTGATTTATCCTTCGGTGGGTCTTGTATTAAATACTGTTGTTCTTGCTTCCCTTATTTCCTATGTACTCCCTGCTAAGATGATACTCAGAATTTCTTTTAGGAAGCACTTGTGTAGTCCAAAATGACAATAAAGTTTACTTTGACTTTGTTTCAATATGGTCTTGTTGGTTATACAGTATGAACCAGTTTTGTGGAATTGTAGAAAATGTTGATCTTGTACCAAAAATCATGTCTGGATTTTTTTCTGAGAGTGAAATCTATACACAACCATGTTAACTTTGTAAAGGGCTAGCTGGCAGACTGTTTATGAAAAGGGAGAAATATAGTGAAATAACTGAATCTTGTAGCAAGCATTTCGTGATCACAGCAGTAGTGGGTAGCCTTTTGCCAATCTAAACTTTAAACTGCCTGTTGCTGAAGAATTTTGAAACCAGGTAAGGGCATGGAGCTAATGCCTGCAGTAAGTAGAGTGTTAAACAGCAAAGTAGATATGTTGAAGGCTTAAGTGAGGTTGACAAACACAGCACCCAAGAGTCTACTGTTATTCATTAAGTAAAAGATGTCGTCTACGAGTATGTATAAGGTTGAAACTAAACAGCAAAAGAGCTCCACCGGAGATACAGCGTTCCGTGTATAAAGTATAAGTAGCCAAACAGTCACGGAAGGAACGCTGATGCTTGCAAAGCAGTTAAAACTGCTGACAGCACAAAATACACTTAAATGGATCAAGGTAAACTCAAAAATCACCAAAATACTCCACCGACTCAGTGCAGGAGGTACGCTGATACTAACAAAGCAGTGGAATCTGCTGACAGCACAAAATACACTAAATAGACTAAGGAAACTCCAAAATCACCAAAATACTACACCGACTCAGTGCATATGGGTAGGAACATCCTTTATTCAATAAGCGCTTTCACCCAAGAAGGGCTTCATCAGACTGTACAAAGGAATAGTAGCAGCACAGTCTATATATACTCTACGTCATTAAGTAATTAATTATCCAATTAAAATCATTAATATATGAATTAAAACATATGCATAATACTGCAACTTTGTATAATATATATAACATAAATATAAGAACTTTGAAATATATAAAAAAGAAAACATGAGCAAAATCACATATTTATACTAAATAATAAAAGAGAAGTAAAATTGAAAGTCCTAACAATTCATCACGAACATTTGTAGCATTCAATACATCCACTAGATGGTGCTACAATACATAGTAAATGTTCAGTGCATTAAAATAACTAGTCTTTGTTAAATAACAAGGTGTAATAGCAGCATATCTAAGATATACAAAATATAACTATCTAAACTAGAACATCCTGAAAATAAAGAATCAAACCTGATCTGTGAACTCCTAAAATCTTATTGTTTCATCGCCCTCCTAAGTCTTCTTTTCTTAAGGAATGGGTGAAGGCTAACTTTGTCATTAAGGCCAGGCGGAAAATCTGCCTTGCATCTGATGATCCATTTAGTTTCCATTTCTAAGGTAAGAGTTTCTAGATCACCACCCCTAGAGTTGGAATCTACAGTCTGTATGACAAAAAAGCTGAAAGTGTGTGCATGACCTTTAGCTTTGTGGTGTTTAGCTAAAGCGTTCCTTTCATCCCCTACTCTAATGCAATAAACACTATTGATGTATTGACTGATGATGTGTTAACTAATGATGTTCTAACTACTGACTCTGTAGCTACTAGTTTAAATGTGGGTCAGAATAGAAACACTAATAATGTGAATTTGTATCCCATGGTTATTCAAACCAAAGGAAAGCCAATGTGTTTGGAAAACAGTGCTCCTACTAATGTTAGAGGCATAGTGAATTCTATCAACACCAAGAATGGTGATCTGACAGTAGTAAAGAAAAAGACGGTCTCTATAGACAATGGGAAAGCTGTCGACAATATGGCCCCCAGGCATGAAGTCCCTTTCCCCATCCAGTCCCCCGGTTCAGAGGGAGATCCCGCTCTATGAGCAGGGGGAGACAGAAAAGGAAGGTGACAGAAATGGAGCAGGTAGGACCTACATTAAAAAAGATGTGGGGAAAGAAAGGGAATCTTTAGTTATTAATTTATCTAAGAGAGAGCTCACTGGATACTAAGAACAGGTCCTTAATAAGGGCCTTTCTTTCATACCCAGTAAAGCCAGTGAACTAACTGATTCTATTACTGACATGAAGCTATTTGCTAGAAATGTACAGTTGAGACTAGACTTTGGACTTGTTGACAATGATAGAGTGACAAATATTTTTAAACCGGTGAGCACTTACATACCTACACTGCACCCTGTATTAGATACATTCACTAAACTTGTTGAGAGTGATCTATATACATATTATTCCATCAGAGACAAAAATAGAGCTAAGAGATATAAGAAAACAAACTTGACATACTTAGAAAGGAAAGCCTTGCAGGACCTGAAAACAGACAGGAACATTATCATTACACCAGCTGACAAAGGTGGACCCATTGTAATAATGGACTTTCAACATTACATTAATAATATGAATACGCTTCTGAACACTGATGAATCTTACACAAGGTTGGACATTAATGAAGTAATGATGAAAATTTTCAGAGTGTATGATACGATAGATGATTTGTTTGGAAGTAGGTTGATAAGGAAAGATTTTTACAAGTTTCTCAAGGTAAACCATCCCCTTATACCCATACTCAAGGGCCTACCTAAGGTGCACAAAGGCTTGGACAACCCCCCGATGAGACCTATTGTATCTGGACAGGGTTGGTTGACCGAACCGTTTTCCTTGTTTGTGGAATATCATTGGAGGACCGTAGTTAATGATAATCCCTACGTCCTGAAAGATAGTAAGCATTTTTTGTTAGATTTATATGATTTTATATCAGGGTTGGGTGATGGAACTGAGTATTTTATGGTAACACTTGATGTGAGAAGCCTATTCACAGTTATTCCGAATATGGTAGGTGTAGAAAGTGTACAGAATTATCTGAAGAAGTACACTGAGATGGATACCCAGTTCATTGATATGTTGGCTCTATTTTTGGAAATTATTTTAGAAAATAATATATTTTTCTTTAATGAAGATATGTATATACAGAATGATGGCGTAGCTATGGGCACTTCTTGTGCCAATAGCTACGCCAACATTGTTATGGCAGAATGGGAGAAAGAAATATTATTCCCTACCAAACACTTTAGACAACATGTACTTTTCTACAAAAGATTTGTAGACGACCCTTTTTTTGATTTGGGAAGGTAGTGAACTTTCTTTATTAGAGTTTGAAAAAGAAGTTAATGAACTTACTGATTATCTAAAATTCTCTAGGAGTTATTCTAAGGAGTTTATTTCTTACTTAGATGTTAACATCATGAGGTTATCTAATGGTACTGTTAACACATCTGTGCATAGGAAAGAATGTTTCAGGAACACTCTACTACACAGAAGTAGTATGCATCCCAAGCACATCTTTGAGAATGTGGTCAAGGGCCAAATTATGAGGGCCTCTAGACTTAATCCCACAGAGACTGGTTACAGAGATGAATTGATGGGATTAAAAGATAGATTATTAGAAAGGGAGTATAATGCGAAACAAATCGATGAAACTGCAGTGGAGGTGTTAGCTATGAGAGATACCAGAGCTAAACCATACTTTTCAAGCATGATAGAGGATAAGAGAGATAGCAACTATGAAGATACAGTACATGGGTCCAATTGCGTCAATGTACCTCTATTCTATACCAGTGATGTTTTTGACATCAGAGCCATTATAGATAGACATTGGCATGTACTAGGGATTGAGGAATCCATTAGTAATTTGGTTGGGGTTAGACCAAGGTTTTGTTATACGAATAGTTTGAACCTGAGAAGGATACTATGCCACAAGAGCCACAAGGATATACATATGCACTCCACTAACACCATTCCTTGCCGTAATTGTAATCAGTGTGTTTTTATTAACACAGACACTGCCTTCAAACCACCTCTGTTAGATAGAATCTTTAATTTTTTCACTGGCACCAATTGTAGGACGGAAAATGTCATCTATTTAGCTTTGTGTTGCTCCTGCACAGCGTTCTATATTGGTAAAACCAACAGACAACTGAGAAAAGATTAGGGAGCATGTTTATTGCATTAGAGTAGGGGATGAAAAGAACGCTTTAGCTAAACACCACAAAGCTAAAGGTCATGCACACACTTTCAGCTTTTTTGTCATACAGACTGTAGATTCCAACTCTAGGGATGGTGATCTAGAAACTCTTACCTTAGAAATGGAAACTAAATGGATCATCAGATGCAAGGCAGATTTTTCACCTGGCCTCAATGACAAAGTTAGCCTTCACCCATTCCTTAAAAAAAGAAGACTTAGGAGGGTGATGAAACAATAAGATTTTAGGAGTTCATAGATCAGATTTGATTCTCCATTTTCAGGATGTTCTAGATAAGATAGCTATATTTTGTATATCTTAGATATGCTGCTATTACACCTTGTTATTTAACAAAGACTAGTTATTTTAATGCACTGAACATTTACTATGTATTGTAGCACCATCTAGTGGATGTATTGAATGCTATAAATGTTCGTGATGAATTGTTAGCATTTTCAATTTTATTTCTTTTTATTATTTAGTATAAAATATGTGAATTTGTTCATGTTTCCTTTTTCATATATTTAAAAGTCCTTACATTTATCTTACATATATTATACAAAGTTGCAGTATTATGCATATGTTTTAATTCATATATTAATGATTTTAATTGGATAATTAATTACTTAATGACGTAGAGTATATATAGACTGTGCTGCTACTATTCCTTTGTACAGTCTGATGAAGCCCTTCCTGGGTGAAAGCGCTTATTGAATAAAGGACGTTCCTACCCATATGCACTGAGTCGGTGTAGTATTTTGGTGATTTTGGAGTTTCCTTAGTCTATTTAGTGTATTTTGTGCTGTCAGCAGATTCCACTGCTTTGTTAGTATCAGCGTACCTCCTGCACTGAGTCGGTGGAGTATTTTGGTGATTTTTGAGTTTACCTTGATCCATTTAAGTGTATTTTGTGCTGTCAGCAGTTTTAACTGCTTTGCAAGCATCAGCGTTCCTTCCGTGACTGTTTGGCTATGTATAAGGTTGCCATTGTCCTGCTGCAACCTGACTAGAAGCCATGTTGGTATATGTGTGTGTGTGTATATATATATATATATATATATATATATATATATATATATATATGTGTGTGTGTGTGTGTGTGTGCATGTGTGTGTGTATAAAGATGGTATTTTTTTGACATTATAAGCATGTTGTACAAAGATATTTTTTTCTATTATTGTTTTCAAGGGTAGGTAGTACTGGATAAGGCTGGAATTCTTTTGTGCCTTTCAAATTTTCCTGGTTTAGGTTTGGGCCCGATTGTGGCTTGTTTCCATTCAGAGGGAACCAAGTTATATATCAAGCAGAGGTTGTATCAGTGTATTAAAGGAGGTATGATGTAGTCTTTGCATAATAGGATAAACTAGGGTAGGAGGCTGTCACTTCAAGAGGTGCATCTGTAAGGATATGGTCCAGAAAGGTGAGTATTTCTTTAATACTGGTCCTTTGGAGGTAGAACAGGAGTACTGGGGGGAGGGGGTGGCGAGTGGAAATACTTGATATTGTTGTGAAGTGTGGTGGTGGTATGGGAAAAAGGTCCTGAATTCTGTTAGAAAGTTTTTGGGGTAGCATGGACCCGAAATGGTGAACAGCAAGTTATCATGAATTAGATTTTCGTGTTTGCTTAGAATTATACTTCAGTTTATGTTGCTAGTACTGGAACAAGTTTCGTTGACATCATTGTGTGTATTTTTTTGGTTAGATTTCCTAAGATGAATAATGTGTTTTAGTTTAAGAGTGGCGGTTTGTTTCTGTTTCTTCCATGTTGTTTCTCTTAGTTTGTAGTTTGCATTCCGTTCTGGGTTAAGCCAATGTTTGTTGGTGCTTTTTCATATTCTGGTTACTGTGGAGAAGCATTTCTTTTGAAGGTGAAATAGTTTGTAAGTATGTAGGTTAGAGCTGTGCAGAGGATTGCAGGGTCAGTAATTCCTATTATGGGATTTCCAAATGGTTTTACTGAGTTCTGCTTTAGGGCTGAGGTGTTATTTTGGGATTTGGGTTAGAACAGACTGGTGGTAGTTAAGTATTAGGAAATGGGAAAGAGATAGGGGACTGTGTGTACACAGGGATTGTAATGCTTGATATTAGGTTGGGGAGTTAGTGAGAAGTATATATCCATACAGCAAGTGGTTTCCACAGAGGAAGCGGTATCTAGTGGGTTCCTTTATAAGTTGTGTTAGACTTAGGCTGGTAACTTTGTCTGTGATGTCAAAGGGGAGGGGCATAAGGTGGTTGGAGTTAAAATCTCCCATAATTACGATATTTTTACTGAAGTTGTATGTCATAGTACTTTCTTGAGGATGATTTTAAATTAGACTGAAGAAGGATGTAACCTAAAACAAATGCAAGTTATGAATAGTACTGTCATTAATTTGTAATACTAGCCAGTTGGGGTTGCAATAATTTGTTGTCAAGTTCTGATTAATGACAGATGCATTAAGGTTGACTCCTGTTAGCATAAGGATTTCTCCTCTTCTTCTTGACCAAGGTCTTAGGTTGGAGATGTAGTTATAAGTTTGGGAAGGATGGGTTGGCCAAGTGCATTCTGTTTTAGCCACAACTCTGTTATCCCTATTATGTGTAGGTTGAGGGTACTGATTAATTCTTGCATTTGTATTTAAACTCTAACTCATTCTTACCTTTTGGTGCATCAATGACTCCATCAAACTACTATCTACAATCACATCATTTAATCAAATGTTTGTGTAATCCTAGATCATTCCTTAGAAATGAGTTATCAATATAATTATTTAGCAAACTGCCTATATTTTAGATTCAATTACTATTTCTGCCAAACATGTCTCTTTACTTCAATCTTTCATGTTTAAAAATGTTTCTTACCAGCACCTGTTTTACCAGTTAGCTGCCTGTTTACATCTACACTTATTTTATCACTTTTTTCCCTTACTAGCAAGCATTCTTTCCTCATCCCCACTCTTGCCCATACTCAACAAGGATATTCCCTTTTCCTCAGATGATACACTTAACATCTAGATTTACTCATGACAAGTAATTTTCTTCCCCTTCTTTTCTTGATAAAAGACTTCCACATTACCAAACTAAGTACTACTGAACCACAGCTTTTCCATGCCTCCAATTAAATACAGCAGGATAACCTGAAAGAGTAGCAAGTTTAGAAAGATTCTAACCTAATATAAACTTTGCAACAAAAATAACCAACTGATCATCTTTGCAAAGATTTGATCTAGCCACCTAGAATGTGTGCTGGCTGTGGGCATCCACAAAGTTGAAGCAGCATTACCTTCTGCTACAGTATTAAGGGAAGAAACCTGGAAAGCCGATGGACTGATTTAAATGAAGCTGTACAGCCCCTTTTGGCACAGTGGTAGAATTTACAATAAATACCACCTTATCTGTATGAAGGTTTAATGGAGACAGCATGCAATTCAAAAATGCTTTTAGAATAAATAACCGTCTCAAAAAAGGGTTTTCAAGGAGAAGCAATTCAGCTCTGCAGACGCATCTGGTTCAAGAGGAGGAAGTCAAGTGGCAGGACTGGATCGTGAACAGGAGAAGATATAAAAGATACCCATTAAGATGGTCTTAGAGACCTTAAGGGAAGAAAACAAAAAAGTTTCCTGAATTGAAATTAAAATCCACTTTGTGATTATTTCTAATGGAAGAATAACAGCCCACAATCTAATACTTTGGAGGCAACACAGTGGCACAGTGGTTAGCATTGTCACCTCACACAGCAAGAGGTTCCCTGGTTTGATTCTTGACCGGGGTGCTTTCTGTGTGGAGTCTGCTGGTCCTTCCTGTGTTCATGTGGGTTTCCCTCCAAGTGCTTCAGTTTCCTCTCAAATTTAAACACATGCAGCGGGTGGATTGGACACTCTAAATTGGCCGTAGGTGTGAGTGTGCATGCCCAGTGTGTGGTATGGAAGAACTACCATGTCAGGGCTAGCCACCCAGCAGTGTAAACCTTGACTTTACATGACTGTCACTGTTGAAGTGACACCTCAAACTCGTGTGCAAAAATGGGAAGAAAAGGTTTGTAGCTAGATGATGAATCCAATACGTTGGACAACTAAAACATGAAGGAATACGAGACTAAGCCATTGATAGATGCCCAGACAGCAAAAAAAAAAAAAATCACTTACCTCAAAAAGATTGCTGGATGGAAGATTTATGAGAAGAGGTAACAAAGGCAGAATGCAGGACTGCATCTTATAATGGAAATAGCGAAGTTACAATGTCAAATTTTGAGTATGAAGGTCTGGATGAAATTTGCCTGATGAACAAGACAGCAGTGTCTTAAAAGTTTACAAGAAAAACAAGATATATAGTCACCATAACGTTAGATCTGTGTTGTCCATTTTTATTCTTCCTCACTAATGGGTTACGATCTGACTCGGCTACATCTTCAAGACTTTGGATCCTAATCTTGAGCTCTTCCCTCTACCCACAATGCACCACACTATCCCCAACTCCACACTATCCCCAACTCCTCATTATCAAGTTTGCTGCCTACCTTCTACTAATTTATGGAGACAGGATAGAAAAGGAAAGAGATTCAGATTAAATTTAAAAACTCAAACCAGGAACACAAAAATTTGTATATTACCCAAGATCCTTCTAGAAATGACGAGGCCAGGGGATGGCTGGGAGGGAAGGTGAAGAAGAATGAAAATGAAAAACACAGTTCTAACGTTATGGTGAGCACATTAACATCTTTATCTGATGTTGTCCTTTTCATTCTTCCTAATGGTTCAGAATCCCTAGAAACATAATTCTTGGGAGGCCCTCAAAGAAGGATAGGTCAGAGCACTGTCAAACCAAGGGAGCTCTGTACTTGGAGACAATGCCCAACTTGAAAAGTATCACAAAGGTATGAGTCTGACAAAAAAAGCTGCAGCACAGGTAAAACAGATTGAAGCTATGTAAGAAAAGGTAAAGGTGGTAGCCATAGAGCTGATAAAATGAATTATATGAGCCGAAGCAATTGCAAACCATCAGAGTCTTGACCAAGTGGCTGCAGCAAAAAAATGTATCAATAGAATCTCTGTAGGAAATAGGCAGGTGAATTAATTCCAAATTATTTTGGAAGTAACACAGTGAAATACAGTCAGTAACCTAACTGACCAGAATAATAATAATGGAAAGTGATAGATCAACGTGGCTAGTAGAAAAAAACATAAAACTGCTGATCAAAGTTGCCATACTGTATGGTGTAGAGAATTAGACAACATACTTGCAAAGGAACAAAAGGAAGAAGTGACAAGGTGTCGCCTTTATTGAAAAAAATCACAGAGAATTTTGACATCAAGATTGCTTACTGGTTCACTGGTTTCTGGGTCAGTTTCTGGATAACAGTAGTGATGTCGGGAGGAGAAGAGAGGTCTCTCATGGACTGCAGGAAACGAGATTGGATCACTGTTTTATGGATTTGGATAAATCATGAATTTAGTTAGTGAGTACAGAAAATTAAAAAGAAGTTATGTACTCACCATAATGTTCCATCCGAGTAGGTACTTCATTTGTCTGCAACCTGTGGGTATCGGATCTGACCTCGGATCCAAGCCGGCAGCTTTACTATCTAAAAGATCCGAGCTCCTGGCCCCTCCCCTTTACCCATAATCCCCTGCCACATGCTCCCTTTCCTCAGATCGAGTTTGCTTAATCTAACAACTAAGACCCTCGACAGAGGACCAAGTAATGCCTAAATACATGAAACAATCTCAATCATGATCAGGAACCACGATAATGGTTAGGGGGCATGGAGGGGGGGGGGGTCGGTTGCAGACAAACGAAATACCTACTCAGATGGAACGTTATGGTGAGTACATAACTTCTTTATCTGAAGTAGTTACGTAATTTGCTCTGCAACCTGTGGGACAGAGTCCCCAGCTACCTAAAACCTTGGGAGGCCCTCAAGGAAGGATATTCCGAAGCACAGCGGAGCCAAAGGACGCCCTACTCCTGGATATCATATCCAATTTATAATAAGAAATGAATGTATGGGAAGAGGACCAAGTAGCTGCTGAACATATGTCGTCCAGGGGAACCCTGGACCAGAAGTCTGCTGATGTGGCTATGGATCGGGTTGAGTGGGCATGGACTCTGATAGGAGAAGGTTTACCTGAGGCTACATAAGCATGAATGATTCACTGTGAAATCCAATTTGCTAAGGTAACTTTGGTAATAGCTCTACCCAGAGCAGATTTGGCAAAGGACACAATTGATCAGTCTTGTGAGTATCCTTCGTCCTGTGCAAGTAAAAACATAGTTGTCTATGTACATCCAACTTGTGTAATTTGTATTCCCCTTTGTTCTGAAAGTTGGGAAAGAACACTGGTAAATTAATTGACTGATTAATATTTGACTCCAAAGCCACCTTTGGTAAGAAGGAAGGGTTAAGTCCTGAGAGACACTCTATCCCTATGAAAGATTAGATAAGGGGGTTTCATGCAAAGGGCTTGAAGTTCCGAAACCCTCCTGGCTGAAGTAATAGCAACTAGAAAGGCTGTTTTCCATGATAAGAACTTTATTGGAACTGAGGCGGCAGGCTCAAAAGGTGCGCTTGTCAATGCTTGTAAAACCAAAGTTAGGTCCCATGGTGGGACCGCAGTCTTAACTGGTGGCTTCAATAGAAAAATACCTTTCAAGAAGATTTTGCATATCTTCGCAGAAGCTAAAGATCCCAGCCCATCCCCTACATGAAAATGGGAAATGGCTGCCAATTGTACTTTAACTGTAGATGCACTGGCTCCTTGATGAAAAATGTGTGACAGAAAATCAAGAACCGCCGGAATAGGGACGGTAAAGGGATCTAAGCCCTTGATGCCGGGAGTCCTTGCCATCAGTGAAACTGGATCAACCAAGCCACGAGCTTGAGGTTTACCAGGTTCTGGGGTTGCAATCCCGCAGGATGCGAAATCAGATCCGGAATGGGATCTAAGATCCATGGAGGAACTACACTGTGAGATCGCAGAGAAGGGAACCAGATCTGGCGAGGCCAGAATGGGGCTATGAGGATAATTCTGCTCCCCAACCGACGTGCTTTCTGAATGAACTTAGTCATAAGAGGAAGGGGAGGATAAGCATAGAGGAGACCGGGTGGCCAAGCATGAACCAGAGCGTCTCTGGGGCTCTCCCATGGTGGGGGAAGTATCGCAAAAAACTCGCTGCACTTTGTGTTTGATGGAGAATCAAAAAGATCGCAGCAAGGTAGACCCCATTTGAGGAAGATCTGTTTCGCAAGTGATGGTTTCAGAGACCACTTGTACGGTGTGAGGATCACACGACTCAGTTTGTCCGCCAGAATGTTGGACCGACCCAGAATGTGTGTTGCTACCAGAAAGCGGTTGGTGGATATCGCCCACTCCCAAACTCTCATAGCCTCCCGACAAGGGGATAAGATCTGGTCCCTCCCTGTATGTTTATGTACCAGACTGCCACCATGTTGTCTGCTTGAACCACAATAGTCCCTAGAGGAAGGAAGTCGTGGAGAGCTTGCAATGCCAGAAGCACTGCCCTCATCTCTAGGACACTGATATGCAAAGCGGTCTCTAAAGGGGTCCACGTGCCTTGGATGGTTCTGCCCAAAGAATGCCCCCCCCCCACCCGAGGCGAGAAGCATCCGTGGTCAACGTGGCTTGGGGTGGAGGCATCACGAAGGGTCTCCCTTCCCGCAGCTCCCGTGAGCGAAGCCACCAGAGGAGGGAGTCCCTGCAAGCCCTGCTCAGGGGAATACGGGTGTTCAACGGATGTAGCAACAGAGACCATTGGCCTTGAAGGGTCCATTGCAGAATCCTCATTCGTAGACACGAGTGTAGGCAAAGACTGATTGCCGCCGCCATGGAGCCTAGTGTTCTCAGGACTAACTCTGCCGATGGAGCCGGGTTCTGAAGGAGGGCTATAACCTGACAGGACAAACTGTTCACCCTGTCTGAAGTTAGTAGGGCCCGAGAGAGGCGAGTGTTCAATTTGGCCCCTATAAATTCCAGAACCTGCACAGGATGAAGAAAGGACTTTTGAAGGTTTACCGAAATGCCCAAACTCTGGGCAAGAGTTAGAGCATAATCCCTGGCAACACACAGTTGATGCCTGTTGGAGGCGGTGAGGAGCCAGTCGTCCAGGTATAGAAAGACCTGAATGCCCTGGAATCTCAGGTGGGCTGCAACCACTGCCATGACCTTGGTGAACACCATGGGGGCTGAGGTGAGGCCGAATGGAAGAACCCTGAATTGATAATGACTGGCTCCCAGCCGGAAGCGGAGAAACCTCCTGGATCATCTGTCCATCAAAATGTGGTAGTACGCATCCTTGAGGTCTATGGAGCACATCCAGTCATTCTCCCGAAGGAGGGGGAGAATTGACTGAAGAGTGACCATCCGGAATTTCTCTTTGGGAATGAACAGGTTCAGGGAAGTAAGATCTAGAATCGGTCTTAAGTCCCCCCGTCTTTTTTGGCACTAAAAAGAACCTGGAGTAATAGCCCAATCCAAACTGGTCTGGGGGGATACACTGGATGGCTCTTTTCTAGCAGCTTCGAAATCTCTGAAGCTGCCACCTCCCTTTGATCGGGGGGGACATCGGGGAGGCGCTTCATGGGGGAGGGAAGACTTAGGAAGGGAATGGAATAACCTCTGGAAATGATTCGGAGCACCCATCGATCCGTCGTGATGGACTCCCAATTTAGTAAGTGCTCCGATAAACACCCCCCGAATGCCTCCAGAGAGTGACAGCCGAGTAAGCCCTCAGGGCTGTTGCGCGGGCCTGTCCGAGAACGGTTCTCTAGACCCAAAGTTACGCGGCCCCCCTCTGCCTCTGGGCCGGAGTGCACCTTGTCCTCCTCTGCCTCTGAAGGACAAGGGGTCCGAAGCTGGGCGGGACTGCTGAGACTTCCGGAACCACATCTTCTTTTGTCCCCTTTGATTCCTGGAAAAGGATCGCTGGGGATTAGAGAAGCGGACCCTGACAGCAGACAGAGTCTTCCCGTCCTTTTCGCTTTGGACCAGCGTCTCGCGGACAGTCCTGCCAAAGAGCAAAGAACCGTCAAAGGGCGCGTTCGCGAAGGACACCTTAAAGGATTCCGCAAAATCGCAAAGGCGGAGCCAGGCGTGATGCAGCAAGACGACCCCTGCTCCGCTAGCTCTAGCGGCTCCCTCTGTAGCATGGGAGAGTAGCCGCATAGACGTGTTAGACATAGACTTTAGAGTGGCCATACGAGTCGAGAAAGTCCTCTTATCCTCGACCGTCATGGACTCCGGTGGAGCTGCAGCGTATTCCTTTATTAGGTCTCGCTGGAGTCTGATGATGTGTGCCGTGTAGTTCAGCGCCCTTACAGAGAAGGTGGCTGAAGCGAACATCCGCTTCCCAATGCGGTCCAACGTCCGAGATTCCTTATCCGGAGGATGGACTGAGGAACTCTCCTGTGCGAGTTCCTTCTTTGTGGCAGCTGCCACCAACATGGCATCCACAGGTGAACCCTTAGACCAGGCCTGCCTATCAGGGGGAGGGCTAAGAATTTTATCTGGCCTTCTTGGAATTGGCTCCACGGTGTCCGGCTCCTTCCACGCCCTGGTAGTATTCAAGTCTACCAGGGGGTCAGCCGGGGGGGACTCCAAGAAACACAGACTCGTCCGAGGAAGGTTTTTGGGCAGACCACCCCCCTCTAATTCGGAACATTTCCATGATGTCTCCAAAGGAGACATCCTCAGGGGGTGACCTTGGGGAACCTTCCCCTTCATCCAAATCCGTGTCTTCCATGAGGGACTCCGGGGAGTCCAGGTGCCTCCTTTTACACTTCCATTTGCGAGGGACCTCCTCGGTGGGACTATCAGAGGAGGGCTCACCTACGGGGTCCTGTTCCTCTAAGGGAACTAACTGGAGGGTCGGGGCAGGCTGTCCCAGTGGTCGGATGATGGAGGATAGACCCAAATGCATAGGGGGGGGGGGGCGGGAGGATCCGTTGCCTGGACCGGGGATCTGGAAGGTCTCGACAGAACCCTCTCCACTACCTCAAACGCCAAAGGCGAGCCACTTTCCCCAGGCTCCGAAAGCAGCCTCCTCGGCTCCGAAGTAGGGATCGGTGTCGGAGCTGACGCGGTCGGATCTGAGAGGGAAGTGTGCTCCGACCTGAACGGCGCCAAAGACACACCCACCCCTACGGATCCAACGCTCAGCTCTCGGCATCGAGAGCTAGGATCCGACACGCTTGAGGGTACAGTCAGCGTCAAAGTTACCGGACCTATCGGCGCTGACAACTCCCCGGTTCCGAAAGGGCCCGGGTCCAATGACTCCGAAACTCGAAAATGGGTTGGAGAAGGAGCTATCGGGGGCAAAAAGATGGGCTGCTCTCCCCCCCCCCCAGGGGGGGGGGGGCAGGAGCACCCCCATCTACATCTGAGTCTGCAAAAATCGACTCATCATCCAATCCATGTCCGCGTCGGTTAGGCTTCTTGTTGATCTAGAAGAGGTCGTCGAGGCGGGCCGGGAGGGCCGCCTCGACGACCTCGAGGTAGATCGGTCCTCCTCCTCCGGCTCCAGCGAGAAACAAGGCGAACGGAGCCGAGAGGGAGAGGATCCGGATGCCCTCATAGAGGGAATAGCAACTTTAGATGGCAGGGCTGAGGGATGAGTCTCAGCCCGCCTCTTGTGGCTTCTATGTTTTTCCTTTTCTTTGTGCCTCTTCTCTCTGGTAGAGGCAGAAGAGTCCCCTGAACCCTGCACAGAAGAGGGAGGTTGAGTCCCAGGCAGAGTCAGGGGATCTAAAGGCATGGGGGCTGCAGCAGCAGCCTGTGCCTTAGAGGGAGAGGAAGAAGTGTTCTGCGGTAACAAACCCGCCAGGCTCAACTTGTTCTTCCTATCCCTGATGGCCCGGGGGTTGAACGCTGCACATATCTGGCAACTGGTGGACAAGTGGGCCACCCCCAGACACAAAACGCACTGAGTGTGGCCATCAGCTGGGGAAAGCCTATGGCCACACTCAGTGCATTTAGAAAAAACGGTTTTGGGCCCTTCAGTCATCACACTACACACTCTCACACACTAAGGGGAGGGAAACACAAAAATAAGCTAAATTTACCACAAAAAATTTAAACTAAGGCTATCACTCGACAACTGGAGACTAAATCACTCACACACTACCTAAAAATCAACTTTTCTCTGACTTTTTTGAAATACAAACTGGAAAGTTCTCATCCACGCCTTCGGAGCTCTTCACTAGAAGCTTCTTTCAGCCGCGGCAAACAAGATCCGAGGAAAGGGAGCATGTGGCAGGGGATTATGGGTAAAGGGGAGGAGACAGGTCCTCAGCTCTTTTAGCTAGTAAAGCTGCCGGATCGGATACCCACAGGTTGCAGAGCAAATGAAATAACTACTTCAGATATACTAGATTTCCTATGGGTGAGAAAGGAAATTCAGCTGGGACTCTAGAATCCCAGAAGGGTTTTCCAGATGATAATGAAACATGGAAGCCAAGAAACTAACAAGGTCAGAAGAGGACGGAGAGGATAACAGAGACCTAGGGCTTTGGCTTTGTGTATAGATTGCAGGATCAATGGTAGATGGGAAGAGACATGCAGGACAGGGACCAAGGGGATCATCTGAACCAGAACATTTCCTGTAATCACTCCCAAAAAAGGGGAATCAGAGAGAAGTGTATGTACTATCATAGTCTGCAAGGGAGGGGTTACTGGAAGCCTTGAATCGTAGAAGAACCACTCTCATGTGGGAGAGATCAAATCCATTCATTTCCAAGTGGAAACCATGGGATTGAACCATCCTTCACTTAATATGCACCCACAGGATAGTTGGGGGGCATCCTCAGTTACTGTAGCTAACAAGAGGAAGAATAGAAAACAGCCGGACAACCTGTCCTCTGACTGGGTCCACCAACAGCTACAACATTAGCAAATTTCTGGTGTATGTTGAAGGAGAAGTTAGAGGTAGGTATGGAATAGACCACATCAGACTCTATTGAAAGGATTCTTAGGAAACAAAATCTATTTAGAACAACTAGAATAATGGAAAACTACATTGAATCAGTGGTCAACCATAGTGAATTCACTGAAAAGGACAATTGAAAGAGTAGAAAAACTGACACCCGGCAAGTCTATATGAAGGAATAAAAAACAACATTATTTTGTGCTGGGAGCAAAAATGATTTTAAGTTAGCTATATTTCTTGTAGTACCTGTGGGGTTGATATTTCTTGTAGTACCTGTGGGGTTGAGGATGAACAAAGGACAAGCAAACCCTGGCTAGAAGAGTTGGATGTATGGCTGTAACACTGAGAAGCAGCCACTGGTATATAAAGAATAAAAGGGAACTTTCTGAACTCATGAGTACTAAATCGACCATCCAGTAACAGGTTAACCTCCTGGGGGGTGGGGGGCAGTGAGAATGTAAGAGGTAATCAAAAAAGGTAAACAGTGGCTCCTAATCTAAAAAGTAGAGGACTTTAGAACGCCTGTATTTCAATGATATACTGTGCATCCCACGGACATGGGGGGCACTTCAATTTGGCCTTGCGCAGGAGAAGCAAGCAGGATAAAGTATAAAACATCTGGAACTTAGATTCCTTGTCTACTAACTGAGAACAGTTTGAGGACAGGCCTCAGGATCCCTGTCGCCCCCCCTCTACCTGCCTTTTTTTCCACTGGAGGTAAGGGGAAAAAGGAAAAGGTGGGCATGTATAAACTTCAAATATCTAGCACTGTAGGCATAGTGGGTAAAAGATAGATTGGATGGAAGGAAATATGACCCTGAAAGTCTAGAGGGCTGGACAGTCCAATGATATGTCAGGATGCTGATAGGACTTATCCAAGAAAAAGTACCAAGAAACCAGATTCTGTAGACCTCTTCTTTCTAGCTACATTATCTTAAATCGGCATTGTCCTTCTGTTTGGTAGCTGAAGATGAGCGCATCTTTACAGTGGTGCCCCTAAAAACAGGGGAGTTAATAAAGCGGGCACTAATAAGGATACATTAGGAAGTAACCTGAAGAATCATAGTGTCATATAGACATGTTTGGTAACTGTTGGAATCAGGACCGAGGAGGAGTAAAGCCAGTCTTGTAGATCCAGGATATTGTTCCTCCACATCCACGCATGTCTACCTGTAGCAACGGCTGGCTGAAAGGCATTTGAGATCGTTCAGAGACACAAACCTAGGGGAGTATGAAAGTTCCAAGCATACCAAAGAGGGAAGGACAAAGGCAAATGATCACCAACTCCCACACAGTAAGACAGGTTGCCGCCATAGCATCTAGCAGAAGCACTGCACCCCAAAAAAAGGGGGAACAACTGAAGGAAGCAGCATGGGAGAAAAAACCTGAAGAATTTTCCTTACCCGATTGAGAGACAATACAGAGAACAAAGGATGCGTTTTCCCACGGATTGCACTCTTGAGGTGGAAAACCCCCCAGCAAAACTCTGTCAAGGTGGCTCTCAAGTTTCCTGGATACTAGCTAAATTTATTTGAATCTTTCAACATTGGCTTAACCAAATTTCTGTTTGGCATTCTCCCAGGTGAGAACCCTCCTGCCTCTGTAACTGTTCCCAGCACCCAGTCAGGGTCTCTTTGATTTGCCCTTCCTGCACATTCTCCTTAGGGAAACAGCTCTGGCGAGAGAGGTCACTCTAGCATGAAGGAAGCTGACTGGGGAGAAAAAGTTGAAGACTGCCAGGAAAAAGGCAGAGTTCATCCAGAACCCCAGCTCTAGGGACAAAAACAGACTTGGCAGTGGAGGCATGTGTGTGGATGGGATGGATCCAGAAAGACTGAGACCAGTCAATCCAACGTTCCTACATCCAAGACTCTTTTTTTTTTTTTTTTTTTTTTTTTTTTTGAACTAGAATGGAGCTGGAATGAGTTGAGGATCACAACTCAGTACAGTATCTAAGCCTAGGAGATAACCTGCATCCTGGACCAGGACAGGAACCTGGACCCGAGGAACAACCTCAGAGCCAGAAGAGGGTGCAACAGACCAGACCTCCATGCAGGATCCAGGACACAGACACAAGGAAGGGTGCAAAAACCATCCAGGCTGTGTCAGGAAATCTGTCAACCTTGAGCCATCATGCCTCCGGACAGGAAGAAGAAGTTGCATCTTTCAACCTCCGGCTCAAGAAATCTGGAAGAAAGTCCCAGACAATTTGTGGGGAAGGCTCCAAAATAGGGACAGGTTTCAAGACTTACTCCCATCTGTGAAAAATATATCCAAACCCAAAAGCACATCATCATTTAGCACCTTAGTGGCTTGCCAAAAAAAACACAACCTTCATGGGGAACAACTGAAAAAGGCTGGAGCTCTGGACACCCCTGTACATAGGAAAAAACAAGCAAACAAACTGTTGGATCCAAAGGAACTACATTGTCCAATGGCCACAGAACAGACAGCACTGGATCAGAGAATAACACAACTCCCTTTCAGAGAGAGCCTCCACCTGTCGGATCCTAGATCTAGGATCCAAGTAGAACACTTGCTAATAGATTGGCTATGAAGGTGGGGGGGGGGGGGGGGCAGAAGCTGAAAGATTTATTTATTTATTTTAACTTGTGATACAGGAGGCAACCATAAGGATCTATATCTCTTGAGAGGAATTCTAATCAATCAGTTAGATCCAAAGTATAGGATCTGATGCATCTGCATATAAATGAAAATTCCATTAGTTGGATCTGGAGCTTAGGATCCAGTGAAGCAAGCAGATAAATGAATTTCTGTATTAGTCGGATCCGGAGACTGCACAGTCAAAAGGAGTGGAGGAAGCCAGAAGCAACAGCAGTGGAACCATTAGAACTGAAGAATGCCTCAGATCGGAGGGGAAAAAAATCAGTCTCCAACAGTTCCATGAACTCCCCAGCTCTGTTCGGGTGAGCTGTTACATGTCGTTTCCCAGGCTTAGGATCAGAGAAGAGAACCATCCAGACAGATCGGATCTAAAAGTGGAAGGTAGGATACAAAAGGTTCTTTTTTCCTCTTATTTTTTTTTTTTCTTGAACAGTTCTGGTTCAAAGAGGCAGCTGGAAATCAATGCCTCATGATAAACTCTCCAATCAGATGGATTCGAGAGATAGAATTTGACGAAGATAGCAGAAGATCTGAGTAACTGTACAAGACCAACCTGTCGGAGTAGGGCACTGAATCTGAAAGAGGTCCAAGGGGTTTCAGATCAGAAGTACTAGATCCACAATCCACTAAAATAGTTCAGTCTTTTGTTTTGTTGGGAATACATGTCATAACTATAATATTCCTCTGACAGTTACTTTAAGAACAGGCTGGTATGAATTTTTAATTTCTGTAGGATAGGAAGTCTGAAAATAAAGATATGTCATGATTTTACTAACTTTTGCTCTCAAGTTAGTAAGCTTGATAATATAAAAGGAAGGCATAAGCTTCTGTAATGTAAGCCCACACCAAGACCAGAACTTCTGGCTGTGCAGCAGCAATGTTATCGGTGCACTGCAGTGACAAACCACCTGCAAAAACTCCACTTAAATAGATCAACGCATGAAACAAGAAGCCGTACATTCTGACAATCAGGAAAGTGGAAAGACGTGTCTCCAACACACCTGAAGGAACATCAACCTAAAGAGATTAAAAAAAAAAAAAAAGTAAGCCTTTAGGCAGCAGAATGCTAAAAGGAGAAGTTAGCAAACAGAGAACACCAACAAAGTACCACTGACAAAAGGAAGTCAGAAAAAGGTTTATAAACTTAAAAAGCTGCAGGAAGCTATCAAGGGAGGATGAAACATTAAGACAAAAGACAGAACAAGAGAAAGAAAAATATATGCATTTAAATAGACATCTTTAGACAAAAGTAAACAAATAATTCCTTACAGGTCAAGATTTAGAAATCTTCCGTCTTACGACATTGAAGGCAAGCAAGATCGGAGGAGTTGGGGATAGTCTGTTGCATTGTGGGTAGAGGGAGAACTCCAGATTAGGATCTAAAGTCTTGAAGATGCAGCAGAGTCAGATCTGAAGATCGGATCTGTGTCCCATTAGTGAGGAAGAATGAAAAGGACAACATCAGATAAATGGTTTCTCCAGAAGAAGCAGTCTTGGTAGGAGGGGACCACTTACACCTGCACTAGAAGGGACAGGATAAATGTTGCCCTTGATAAGTCTGGCTTTCTGCAAGATCCTCATTATCAGAGGGTACGGGAGAAAAGGTTAAAGGAGACTAAAAGACCATCTGTAGATCAGACCATCCTTGGCCTGCCTCCCAGGAGGGATAAGTGAAAAATAACAACTGGAACACATGTTGTAGCCTGGAGATGTAAAATTGCACTGTTGCACAATAGTTGTGAAGCATTCACATGTGAATTCCAGAATTAGGAACCATGAAAATCTAAGCTGGCACAAAGCCTAAGGCTTTGATGCAAGTCTCTGTGCAACAGATTGGAATGAGTAAATTAAAACTGGCCCTCATTCTAGGGATAGGAAGGTATATCTAGGGAATTAACTGAAAGACTAGGATCTGAAATGGTAGTCGATGCATCTTTGCAAAGTCTGCAAGAATTTCCCAAATTAAACAATTTGAGAAGAGACTTCCTGCTCTGTACCAGATCCATCATGAAGGAAGCAAAAAGGAGTCCGTCATGAAGGAAGCAAAAAGGATTCCGTCATTAAGTTAAAGGAAGATTTTAATTTCCTGTAGTCAATGTTGAGCTACTAGTACAGATGTGCACTTGTTAAACATCCTGGCAGTAGAGGTAAGACCGAAAGGAAGACCATATGAAATGATGCCTCCAGTCCAGAAGCACACATTTTCTAGACTCTCTGATAATCTTACTAGGGAAGTAAGACATCTTAAAGATTGAAAGAGCATATCCAAACTCCTTCAAGCAAAAAGTAAAGAAAAGCTCCAGCACTGGCTGGAGGTCTTTTGCTTTCCTGCTTTTCTGGTTGGGTGGGACCTTTTGTATGGCTACTTTTTGCAAGAGGTTTAATATTACCTTTAGTGCTGGTTGTTCTGAGAAGGTGCAATGTTTGGCAGGAGTATGGGGTGGATGACTACCAAGGAGAAAGAGAACCGAGTAGCTCTTCTACAAACTTCTCCCTATTTATTTACTGTCTAGACAAAAGGAGGGGGAAAATAAACCAAATAATCTCCAAAGTGTGACAATCTGAAAAACCCTAACGACCACTGCTGCTAGTCCAAGGTTGCCAAGGACTTCTGGAGAATGCTCAAGATACTCGCACTTAGATAAGTGACCTTTCTGAAAATAAGATTAGAGATATTTCCTCCTCTTAATAACTTGTTTATGGGAATGCGGCCATTTCCCCTACACTATCCACATCCAACATTTGGTCCTGTACGTTCCACTGAGAGAAATGTTAGAGACTGCAATTTGACACTCACAGCAGAAGGGAAGATTTGTCATTTCTCCATGTATTCAAGGTACTGCTGCACCACTTTTCCAGAAAGGAATAAGCCTCAAAAATGGATTTCTGGTAGGTCAAAGTCCTCAGTGAAATTAATTACATGGAACCAACAGTGCCACTACAGGGCAATGCCACATCCTGCACACCTAGCAGCTCTTATCAACTACACCATAAGTCATGAGAATCATGAGGCAGCTCATGTTGCAAAACAGAATACAAAGCTCATGACTTTTCTTTAAATGGCCAGTCCAATATACTCTATAATGCCTGGTACATTTCATCACACAAGTCCCTCCAAGGATACTAGAGTCACTGTGTCGGAGTTCTCTCAAGCTACTTTGTTGTTTTTCAGGATGTTCTATAAGGAAGGTACCAGACAGGAAATCTAAGAGTGAACCTGAAGGTCTACTGCAGCATCATATGTGGTGAAAGTTATACAGTCAGGTGGCTAGCAACCTTTCAGTTGCATCAACTGAAGAGACACAGTTTAGGATGGTCAGGTAGGGCAGAAGTTCAGTTCAGCTCTTCAACATCTAGGACTTCCACAGATGAAACCAAAGGCAACACAATGTGTTTTACATTTGCAAGAGCCATTCTGGTTCTTTCAGAAGGTTGCTCTGAATCAGAACGGAGGACCTTTTCTGTGAAAGGCCTAGGTGGAGGAGGATTACAAAAGTCCAGATATATCCTGGTCCAATATAGGGAGTTTAAGAATTTCAAATGCCACCATATTTGAAGCAGAGGAAAGAAATTGTAAATAACATTAAGGGTACAGATGCCAGAATGGTCAGTGCTGACAGAACCACATAGTGACAGAAACATACACAGCACCATGGGAACCCTAGCACCAATGCTAACGAAGGTAAAACGGACACTGGAGAAGCGAGCATTAGAAGGGTCAATGTCTGCAAGATGAGTATTTGAGACATGACCGGAGTCTGCATAACCAATGTCAGGAGGACAGCAAAGCTGCCATGTATTAGCACTAGTATTGATGTCAGGATAAGGAGTTGAGTCACTGGTTAAATCACACCAGTGCAAGTGACAAAGTTATAAATGTAAGGAAAAAAAAGCAAGGTGCAAATATTGACCATGACACTTCAAGTCTGCAAGGGAATGAGGTTCCGGACTTCTGTCTGTCCTTGAGCTTTCAATATTGCCTCTGTTTATCATACTCAGCAATTAGCAAAACTATCATGTGAAGGGATGACCTAGGCACAGCAGGCTTGAAGTCAACACGTTATACCTGTACAGAGAAAGTTAATAAAGCAGCAAAAAGTACAATCATAATGGCTAGAATAATTATAGATTCTAAAGAAATAAAACCATGAACTGTACAATCCTGCACAATCATAGCAGTCACAAATCTTTATAGATTCCAAAGAATCAGGAAGCTCGTTCTTTTGCATGTCTTGGAGTGGAACAGTCTGTTAATGTTAGGGAGGAAGAACAGAAGAAAGAAACTGTTGAGAAAGAGAAGTTAAAGCCTTGGACTTGTTTGTTTTTGGAAGGGAGCTCCCTGTGCTAAAGACGACTGTGCATGTGTGTGTGAGATGAGATGATGAACAGCCAAAAGGTTCCTCTAAATCCAACTCTAAAGAAGTGGCAGATAAGGCTTCCGAAAAAAGGTGTGTCCTTGATATTTCACGGATCCTATGCCTTGTTGCTTGGCTTTATTTTTAACAGCAGATGAACTTTATGATCTTATGTTCCTTGCCTAAAGAAATTAAAAAGCTGTGCTCATCAATGAGTTGAAGAGCCCAAATGCAGCTAAACATTGTGAACAAAAGCTGGGACATCATGAGGATAACAGCCTAGGTCCAGTGCCACAGAAAGGAAGTAAAGAGTAAAGCTTGACAGCAGAAAACAATGTAAATCTAAAAACAAAATAAGGAGCAAATACTGATACATACACTATAAAACTTCCAAAACTGCTGAAAATAAGCCAAAATAGCAAAACTTAAAGTAGGGCCATATTCTTTGGAAAAATATGCGAAGCTCAGCAAAGAACAGGTGAAGAGTGTAGCACGGATGGTGCATGATAGGAAAGGGGATGAGTTCCTGGCAGCCAGAAAAAAATGTTATTTGTTGAATGGCCCTATGTATTCCAAAGGATGGACCCTCTTCTCATCAAAGCTATGCTTTTAAAATTTAAAATAGATTTTATCCACTCAGGTTAGTTTAGAGTTGAATATTCTGTAGTACAACTATATAATAATAAAATGATTACCATAGAGTAATTTTAAAAAAGGACCCTAATCTGAACCAGGAGGTGAAACGGCATGCTGTTATTAACATACTGTATCCTTTTCCTTCCTACCCTACTTGATCAGGACAAATGGTGAAAATAATGCTCAGAATGTGTGTATATGAAGTGGCTATTACATCTCAAGTAAAAACAAATCACATGCATCTCACCAGATTTTTTTCTTGATTTTTATAATGTTGAGGCTCAAATGCCATAGGCTGAAGCACCTAAAGTGGTGATTAAATTCTGCGTTGAGCAGTACTAACATTTCTAAAGGTAGAATAACAGTCTTAGGTGCATTTTGTAATTCAATATATTACTGCCTGAAAGTTATCAAAAAACTTTGAATGGGGACCGACATATGGACTTAAATAGGTTCCAAACAGTGATTGATAGGTGCTCACTGTCACAGTCTGACACACTGTACTTTATATACATTCTCCTACTGGAAACAATTTCAGCTTAGCTCTTTCTAACCTGTCATATATCAGAGGTAAAAATCCTATACATTTTAAAGGAAGAAAATATATTTGTGTAATGTGTTGTGGCTCAAGTGCCATGGTTTGAAGAATTTGAAAGTGGCAGAGTCAAATTAAGTTGTACTAAAATAACATACGGTAGAAAAATAGTTTTAGGTTCATTTTATGATAAATCAACCTATTCTTAATAACTGAAAGTTTCCCAATGAAATCTCAAATTGGGACTAAGTTATGTCCTTTTATAGACATATACCAAACGCACAAGTGCATAGGCCTTTACTCCCACAATTTATAATGGCAGCATTAAAGTTAACATCTTCCCAGGATACACACTACAGAACTGTGATTGAAACTGTAGATTCATTTAAGGAGTTGGGTATATGGGTTGACCCAGCTTTCAAGTTAGTTGCTTAATGGTAGTTATAAAATTATACACTGTATAAAGATATGTATAAAATCTAGGAAATCATTTGCTAGTTACATTAGATCCAAATCTTGAGAATTAAACAACTATATGGAAATCTTGTAAGAAAACAAGCCTGAGTAAACTGGAAAGACTGCAGCAGAAGTATACCAAGAGAATCCATGGATGTGAAAATTTAAGTTATTATAAAATACTAAAATATCTGAACTTGTATGGTGTCTCATAAAACATTTAAGAGGAGACCTTATTCAGGTGTATAGGGCATTTACAGACCGCTATCTCTGGGAATATTTGGAGTTATCAAAAAGTAGAGAATCATCAGCAACCTATGTAGAAGTTTAAGGAATGAGAAATGTGCTAATTGGCTCTCAGAGTATACGATGCATGGAACAGACTAGCAAATTACATTAAAGCATTGGATATTTTTAACAACAACCTAATGAGAAATGTGCTAATTGGCTCTCAGAGTATACGATGCATGGAACAGACTAGCAAATTACATTAAAGCATTGGATATTTTTAACAACAACCTAGACACTTATCATGGGAATAACTGTTTTGGTATACTGGCAGTCTAGAAAGTCATTATAGCCCATGCCTGAAATACGTATTTCTATGTATGTAAGCATCTTGCCATCTGACAGTGTAACTCCTCTGGAAGCTACCCTGGGCCTTAGGGTTCCTTCTGGACTTTGATTCTTCTGCTGCACATCTGTGGTCTACATCTGATGTGGACTCCCCCTGTCCTTGAAAAGGTATATGACTTGATCTTGCCACCAACAGCAGACAGGATTTTGCCCTGCTTTATCACGGCCAAAAATACAGGGACGAAAGAAACAGAAATTCATAAAAGTCATATTGGTATCTTTAGTGAACTCAATAATCTTCTGCCAGTTATGTTGTGCACTGTAATGCTAGACACCTTGTCAATGGCCAAACATTCTGTCATGCTGTACACTACTCTCATCATAAGTTTTGAAGATGAAGAAAGAGATTTTAAATTGGATTAAATCAGACCATCTAGTAACCGTGCGCTCTGTCCACTACGTCTTACTGGAACTCTGTCATATGAGACAAATAGCTTACTGCTCAACAAAAAGATGGAGGACACACAAATCTGCTTCACTGGGTAGTCCATGGCAACAGATTCAATTTAGTAGGTGAATTTGGTTCTGGGGATGGGTAGCCTTCTTAATGGTAGCTACAACAGTGTCCTGTTTGGGAGTGCCACCCAAATGTTTCACTCTTTCCCCTCTATGTTAAAGGTGCAAACAAAACCCTGGCTACAGCACATGGGACCTGAGCTTGATTAGTGGCTCAGGCACATGACGTTGCAAACAGGGAAAATGGGGGCACCTGCCCTGGGGAAAGGGATGGTAGAACCAAACTGGCTTGAACTACTGCACTGCTTACACTGCTTCCATTTGAAAGGGGCATGTCAGCATGTGGGCAGCCACTGCTTAGAGAATATTGGTGTGAGTGTCCAAGCCAGTAACAGTAGCCCTTGTTGGTACCCGTGGTGAAGGTCATAAGAGGCACAGGTGATCTTAAGGTGATGCAAATGCACTTGTCACCACCAGGTAAAGGTGTCACAATTAAAAGCACCTTCATAGCCATCTGGGATGCTTCTGAGGGTACAAGCAACCACTCTGCCTGCCAGTATGATACCCCTCACATGAGTAGCTCTTAACAGTAATCCGGGAATATCACACCACTGGGGAACAATTTGTAGTAGTCCAATAGAGAGACAGGCTTCAAGGTCAGCAGGCAAAGAAAAGAACAGTATGCTATAAAAAGTTTACGTCGCAGAGTGGCTGGAGAGTCTAATCAGATTCTTGAGCAGTAGGGTAATCATCTCAGTGCTTTTTCTTTTTTTCATTCACACTAATGGACAGCTTGAGCATGTTCAACAACACATGGGCTATCCAAGAAGACTGCTGGGTACACCAAAAAGATTTCTGGAGCATCCATGAATGGGAGGCCATAGTTCTCGTGGTCCAATTCCCCTTTGTCTCATCATCTCCAATGTTTTCCCAACCTTGGGGTCATCAAGGGGGATCTTGTAAAATATATGCCTTCCTTCTCATCAACATTTGTAGCTGGCAATGCCAAAGGAATGTAAATGTGCTTTCACTTGCGCATCACCTTCTTTAGATGTTCATGCAGGAGTGGGAGTATCAGTATACAGAAGACAAATGTTTTGTAGCTAATCTCACAGAAAAATGCTGCAGAGGGCCACAAGTCTCTCTGTGTTCGAAACTGGGGTCATCAAGAGGGATGCTGGGGGAACCTCTGTCCTCTTTCTCATCATCATTTGACGCTTCTGACTCCACAGTGGAAGTCAACGTTTTTCCTCCTGTATATCACTTTGCATGGGAATTTTATGGGGAGGGGGTATCATAACAAAATAACAAAGGTTTTGTAGCCAATGTCACACAAAAATGCTACAAAGGGTCTGAAATCACTCTGCCCTGGCTGGTAGAAAGGCTAAAGGCTCACAAAAAAGACTTATTTGCCACTTCGGTGGGTTCTAACACTGTGAGGCTTGAATGTAAGGGGCACCCCACTGCAAAGAAGCTTACATATCACCTGTACAGTTGATGCTGGGAACTAGGACACTTACTGCTGAAGACTGATAACACCAGCACAGACACTGAAAGGACTGGCACTGAATGTAGCAACAATGCCTTTCTCCACACACTGAAGCCAACATATCAATTAGTATCGGCAACAGACCCAAACCCATTGACACTGAAACTCAATGGTGCAGCCATCAACACTGAAGTAGGCAATGCCAGCATATACATAGTGTACCCAGTCACTTGAAGCATTGTTAGTTTTTGCATCAACAGCCTAAGACTAATGCTGGCAACTTCTATATCAGCATAGATTTAAAAGGAGCCAGTGAGGAGAGCTCAAAAGACCTATGGTCTAGTTGGGGGAAAGAAGATGAATTTCACCTTTCCTCCACAGAACCACATGGAAAAGGGAAGCACAAAGTTCTTTCTCTGTCCTTAACAGGGCATCTGCAAGCCTACTAAAATCAAATATAGGGAAAGTATGCAGAGGAGAAGCTCATCATGAAGCTGATCTGGGACTCATGAGAAGAGCAGCTTAGGTTCACAGGTGTTTAGTAGGATAATGACTCAAGGGCCTTTTTAAGCTTAGCCATGCATCCCAAATCTCTGACAAATTATGATACCCTTGAAAAGTGTAAGCCGGGACTTGGGAGATGAAACATTTATAAGCAGGGGCCTAGCAGATGAACCATTTACAGGATGCCTGTGTCCATTAGAGACATAGGTGCCAAACCAGGGATGAATTTCCTGTTCCCAATCCAATTGTTCAAGTTGCGCTTGAATTGGGTTAGGGAGGAACTCTGCTTCACATAGATGGGGAGCCGGTTCCAGAGACTGGGTAGTCTCTGGGATACATACCTGTCTCTCCAGCAGGTCCTATTTATTTCACAGGAAAGGTTCAAGTCTTTAGAATGGCTGATTCTGGTGCCATTTGTTTTGTGGATATGCAGTAGGTCCATCAGAATGGGGTCTGGCAATGCCCAGTATGCCTGGCATAGATCTCCTCTCAAAAGCCTGTTGGAGACTGAATACAGGGATGGGGCCTTTGAGGCTGCCTGAAAAGGACATTTTACTTGCACCCTGTATTCTTTTAACGAGGAACCTTTGTGGACGTTCCAGTTGTTGGATATGCCTAGTCAGATACACACCACAGAGGGCAGTGTACTCGGTGACAGGTGCAATGCATGCTGAATACAGAGGAATAATAACTTCCTTGGACTTAGATGCCATACCTTTGTTTATAAGTTGCGTAACATAGAATGATTTCCTCACTACTGTAGACATATGATGGTAAAACATCTATGCGTGTCCCTAAGTCTGTGACTACTGGGTCAACTCTAAGGGCTGTGCTGTCAATATGATAGTTACCAGGAATGGATGACTTCTTGAAGGATACAATTATGCATTGCTCTAACACCACTTGTTTGTCTGTGTCAGCTCTTCCTGGAGAACATTTGTGTCAGTGTGGGATTCTATGACATCTCCTAATGTAAACATCAGCTTGTCAGGACTTGAGATTTGGTCAACTGTGTCAGCAGAGACCCACAACTTTGATAACTTATTGCATGCATTTTTCCATCATCCAAGCAGCAGACTGAGATGCTGGACAGGAAAGCTGGAGATTTTTAACTACCTAGGGAGTCTTATGAGGTTTTCTCTTCTTAAGAGGTCTAGAAGTATCCAAAACCAAACTAGATGTGAAGGGATTCAATTCCCAGAAAGAAGGACCATTCAAAATTGGGAAAATATTGACTCCTACATAAGCACCCCATCTGTTTTTCCACATTCTTACTGTATTACATGTAAAACCTTTACAAACAGAGCACATAATGCAAGAAGTTACTGTTCTTGTCATGCAGCAAGATTGTGTACCTGCAGCAACACTTCTTGAAGGCACAGCCTGTTTTTCAATCAGAAAGTCAGGCAGACATCCAACCAGAAAGAACAAACAAAACAAGAACAATAGTAAGTAGAGATTTTGTCTTCTGCCCACTGGAGCAAGTGAGACAAAAAATGAAAAAAAATTGCTAGCTTAATCTAAAAACAATTAAGAGTGAACCAGGACAAGAAAATCAATCTTTCCACCACAAAGGTCATCATATTAAATTTTCTTGTACAAGATTTCTACACAAAGCCAAAAACAATGTAATGACAAAGAGCCAAAACTAGAGACAAATTTTAAATATTGCTCTAATTCACTTAACAGCTTTTGCTCCAATATACATTTTCTGAACAAGAAGAAATAAACTTTTAACATTTGGCATTACTGACCAACTTCAACCCTCAGGGATTTTACTAAAAGGTCAAAACTTTTATGTGAGACATGAAAGAAAAAAAAAAAGTAAAATTACGGATACTCTGCAAAATTTTGACCAGTTGGAATGAATGAAGGTCATCTGTGGGGGTGCACTTCACATTCTCAAAATACTGAAATCTTGAATTTCAGTATCTCGAGACTAAAATATCGAAAGCCCAGTTGGGCGAAGGTCCACATAACCGAATCTGGAAATGTTGAATCAGCGGTTGTGGTGGTGCGCTGTATTAATGGACAGCTGGAGATTCAGTTAAGTGTTTATATGTTAAGAGTTTTGGGTAGGGATTTTAGTGTATGTTAGTGTGTTGAGAAGTTGTAGGTGTAGGTATGTAGGTAAGAGTGTGAGTGTGTAAGTGTTGAGAATGGTGGTGTTTGTGCAAGGGGAATGTGGAGTGTGTAGTGGTGGATTTAGTGTCCGTCCTTTTAGTGCTACCTCACAGTTAGTATATATAAGTAGCGGGGGTGTGGGGGTGCAGGGGGGCTTGCCCCCTTTGCTTACATGTAGGATAGGGTTGTGTATTTGTGTTGTTCTGTTTGTGTGTTTTGTTTGTTTGTTTGTTGTAATGTGGGGAGGAAGGTGTATGTGTATTTGTGTGGTGGAGAGTGTATTTAAAAGTCATGATTTTGAATTTCGCACTTTTGGGGTTTCGACATTTTGAATTTTCGGCTTTATAGTCTTGAGATACTGAAATTCAAGATTTTAGTATTTCGAGATTATAAAGTGAATCCTCTGTGGGTAGCCTGGATCCTATTTACATATGAGGCTGCTGAACAGTACAAAAGGATCTGGACAGGAATGTCACCATTATGCACTCTGGCAGGGACTGAGGACGCTTGGGTAAGATTTGTGTGTTAAGGTGACCTAATTCTTGTTGGCCTCATGCTTGAAAGAAGCATGCATTTCTATATAAACATTACACTTTCACTCCTCTTCTATGCTGTGACACAAGAAATCAAAAAATCTTCTCTGTAAAATTCAAGATAAAGCTTCAAGCTGGACATTGAACATACAGAAGTGAATTCAAAACCATGCCAAAAACAATTAAGTACCAAAAGGAGTAGTCACCAGGTGAGTTCAGAAGTACAAATCCAGAGTTTAATGTAGTTAGACCACAACAATACAAGTGCTTTCATTCTCAAACGAAAAACAGAACTTAATCAGATTTTTTTGAGGGAAAAACTACTATATTTGTTATAAATTACATACATAAAAATAATCCCATAATTAACGCTGTGAAAAGCTTTGCAAGTTATTATAACAGTTAAATTACTAATTAAAAACAGTTCTGTAAATGATTGCTAAACATCAAATGTTACTTCAGTTATTATTTTTTATGTCAAACAACCAATAGATATTTTTTCTTCCTTTATTCCTGGCTTGCTGTTCACATCAAGTAACAATTTCTCTCCGTTTCAGATGAACTGACCAATCGCTGCCTCCACGGCCGACCTTAGGCACAGGCGAACTAGGCGACCGCCTAGGGGCGCCATATAGGCCAACCTAATAAAGGGCGTAATTTTTATTTATTTATTTAAATTTTTTTTCCCAGTCCGTAATTATTTTGCGTTCTTCTCGGCACTCTGCCTTCAAGTCCATCTGAACTATAATGTGGCGTTTGCGCCCTCCCCCCACTTCCATAGTCCTCCCTTTCTAATCTGATAGGAAAGGATTTGTATTCTGTAAACAGTCTACCTTTGGTGGAAAGTAACGCAAGGGTAGGGAATAAAGGTACTGTGTCAACGCTGTCCTTTTTGGCAAACACTTAACACAGATTTTTGCTGTTTGTTTTTTCTGTGTTTGGAAGCCAGATTATGTCTATCCAGGGTCCCCAGCTCCCTTAGCACATTACATGGACAAAGAGCACAATACAATAACGCGCCAAATAAAAAAGGAGGAAAAATTTGTTGCGCACCACACGTTTAGGAATCCTCAATGAAGTGTCAGGATGTCCATTCTTACAATATTACTTTGTATAAACAATTTTTTGTTAAATATTTGTTCCTTTAGAGAAAAAGGTGGTTATTAACACTCAGACAAAGACAATGTTTTGTCGTTACATATCACAACCTGGATAGGCACCAGTCATGACCAGCAACTCTGGAGTTTTCACCTGGGAGATGTAGAGGCAGTAGCACAGAGGTTTAATATTGGAATGATGAAACCACATCAATGAACAAACTAATGAATTTGGAAGATATATACTACAGAACAGAAGAGGGTGGAAGCAGACAATAATCTAACTACAATCTCTTGTTTTATATATATATATATATATATATATATATATATATGTACACACACATATATATATATATATATATATATATATATATATATATATAGATATAGATATAGATATATACATATATTTGTGACGAGTATCATCAAGCAGCTGAAAAAAAGGCAACAAAGGACAACTGATCAAACACATGGAACCAGCAGTTTGTAGGCCTACACCACCGCAACCAACATAACTTATACTTTCCTTAAACATTTACTTATAAAACAAGTTGAACAATACATTTCAATGAATAGAATAACCAAAAAGGGAATTATTCTTATAACAATACTATGCTAGTCCTTTTTACATTGGCTATTTTAGGTTTAGTTGTGTTTGTCAGAAAAGATCCGATCAGTATTTTTCCTTGAGAATTGGCACATCCCAGAGTAAATGCCCCACTGGTACCAAATGTAGAGGAAAGGATATTGTACATGGTAGTAATATAGTTAAGTAACGCACTATTTAGGGTACAAAAAAAGATAAAGAAATAAAAGGTGGAGGATTTAGAAGTGTGATGCTTGGCTTATTGGGACTTCTTGTTATACTGTCGGATCCACTGTCAGTCCATTTGACCTTGTAGGCTACATTCCCATATCTCTTGGAAAAAAATCATTATAGCTGCCCTGTGCAGCGTATTTTATTTTTATCTGTTGCATCCAATTATTATTATGGGAAATATTGCCCATGATGGTGCTGATTTGTTCCTCTCTTATTACACAATTTAGTCTTCTTTTCTGACTCATCTGAAACTTTTTTCTTTTAATTTTCTCTAAAGTTGATATGTCTAGCTTATTTAGTCTATTGTGTTATGGGTTTCCTGTACAGACTACATTTTTTTCTTTCATTTTGGTAGTCTCACTAAAAATTCCCATTTATGAGGACTACTCCCCCACACAAAGAAATTAAGGGATTGACACTGCCACATAGTATTCAAATGCTGATGAGATTCAAATGTATCTCTCAAGTTTTGCGTACCAGGACATTAACTATAAGGATATCACAAAATGAACACCAACAAGAAACACCAAACAGCAAAGAGCAGCAGTATAGACCAAAAATGTGACCAAAGCCGGGAAATAGTGTAGTTAAAATTTAATCCACAAATATACAGATTTAGCACACACTTTCGTAAAACACTTCATCAGAATCTTGAACCATTGAAACTAGCACCACATATAAATACCCCTCCCACATAACCTTATCCAATAAAATTTCCTAACCTTAATAGCCATGGATACAATCATTCTATAAAATCACATAAATACATTACATTCCACATACCAATCACATATTTTCAAAATTAAAACCTTTAAAATTGTGATTTTAATGTAATTATGCTAGAAACAGATAAACTATCATTAAGACCGGGTGGGACTGTGGCATTTAATTTTAATTGCCAAATCAACAACTTTGCTTCCAATATATCTTCCGATGGACCCCCACCGATGTTCTCTACATACTCCCTCCAGAACAAAAAATCCAAAAGCATGGTCCACATAATCAGCAATATGCCTAGCGTGGACATTTTTCAAATTCCCCTTCCTAATATCCAAACCATGCTCATGTAACATCTCTCTAAATTTCCTTTTAGTCTTTCCAATATAAAACTGTGGACATGTAAGACACTTGCCCCCATGGTGTTACATGTAGTATGAGCTTTGGTCCTAAATATCTTAGAATATTAGATATACTGTTTCCTTTTGCTAATTATTGTGTAAATTGTTTTAATTTTTGTCTCTTAGAGGAAGTTGGATCTCAAAACTGGATATAGTATTTCAGCTAGCCGGTGATGACTTTTATTACATGGTTTATTAACCTTCATAACTGATACTTCATGAAACATTATGCTCCAAGGATGTATCTTCCCTAAACAGGGTATTGGCTATGAAGGACCATTTGACTGGAAGTATTAATAAATAAATATAATAAGTTTATTCTTTTTTTACTGCCATTGTCAGGTTATTTGCCTTCTTTTAAGTAGTGTGACAAAAGCCCCTCCAGTCTTTTTTGCTTCTTGATGTTAGAAACTTTTCCCGGTGTTATGTAGTTCTGGGTTTGTTCTCTAAGATGCACTACTTTCAGTTTTGCATTGATATGTGTTGTGCATATAACCATTCCTCCAGACTTGCCAAACTCTGCATCACCACTCTGTTTTCATCTTGTACTTCTACTCTATTGCAGAGCTTTATGCTCCGTTATAGAGAGGTATACTCCTTGTTTAGCTCCACCACATAGTATCACTGCAAAACCTTTTAATATGACCTGTACCCTTTAGAGTGGGTGTGGCTGAAATAGGGGTGTTTCATGAATATGTGGGTGGAGCTTACGGGGCACTGGAGCACTACTTTGCCTAGGGCACCATTTCAGCTAAGGCCGGCCCTGGCTGCCTCTTTCAAGGGGTGGAACCTTTTCCAAAAAAAAAAAAAAAAAAATTCTTAAAAGAACCACAAGCAACTAATGCTTACATAGTGCATTCCTGTCATCCTTTTTATTTATAGCATAAAAGGGCTGGTAAAAAAAAAAATTTTGTCAATTTTTCATCTCTCCTCACATATGGGTCCAGATCAATCCATCAGATCCGATTCGGTTCTTAGCAAGCTCGTGGCAACCAAAAGGCTCTTGACACTCCCCTTACCCACAATACATCTCTCCCCATTATGCAAAACTGGAATACTGGAACACAACACGAACAGCACACAATGTTTGAATGTCTTTTAATTCTGGTACCTCGGCCTTCGCCTTCTCATGGAATACATTTTTTAAAATCAAACACCCCTTTTATAGCACATCTAAATTATTTACATAATAATTGATTCAATGAAACTATTAAACAATTAACCAAATAACTTCAATGCTATTCTCACTATGAAGTTTCTGACTTCACCTTTGTAACTTCATACTTCTTATCAAATATAAGTAGTGCATTAAACATATACAAACTTTAAATTACATATTTTCTTCCATGAATAAAACATTTTTTTCATTACAAAACATTAAATATGATAAATGCACTCCATCTCATATGTATTTCAAACATACCCTTACTTAAATGCATGTAATGATTAATAACAAACCTAAAACTTGTATGCAAAGTTTTTTTCTATAAAAATATATTTTATATTTCCATATTCATGCCATTTGGGAAAATGAACCTAGATTCCATTTCCAATAATCTATTATAAAAGACTGCGTCATCACCAAAACTCCTAGGTTTCCCCAAAACACAGAAAATAAATCCTTCAGGAACCCCCTTATGCTGTTCACAAAAGTGCTTGGCCACCGGACTATCTAATCTTTTGTGCCTGATATCACCCAAATGCTCGAGAATTCTGAGTTTGACTTTTCTGCTTTTTGACCAATATACCATTTTGGTTTGGCACAACCACACCCTATAATATAAACTACCCCAGTAGAATTACAATCAAAATATTCCAGAGCCCTGTAAAATACATTATTAATTTTTGTTCCATCTAAACTTCTGACTCTGGAACATACTTTGCAATTCCCACATCTAAAGGTCCCTTTCCTAATACTATCTTTATGTGTTTTTCTTTTTTTTTTTTTTCAAAACAAGTTTATTGTTTTAACATATAAGAGAAATATCATAACAATTTTATACAAATAATTAAAAATAGGTATTATTATAATATTCAACAAAACAACTAAAGTATTTACAAAGACATCCACTACAATCAGATCAATTAATTAAACTAAAATACTGTGCTATTGAAATTAGAATTTTTTTAACAAATTTTGTAAATTATCCCATACAATAAAATGTGATGTTTTTCTAGTTTGTTCTCATTCTAATTGTGCTCATTTCCATATGACACATTATATTCATAACATTTTTAAATTCATTGAACGAAGGAGGTGTATCTGAAATCCAATTTCTAGTTATTATTTTCCTAGCCACTGCTAGGATAGACCATAACAAGGGAAGCTTAATCTTTTTAACACATTGAGGTACAGGTGTGTTGAATAATATAAGAGACTTAGAAATAATGAAATTATCTGTAAAAAGAGCCTGCAAAAATTCATTAATTGACTTCCAGTATTCTTTCAACTTCATGCAGTCATAAAACATATGAGCCCAGTCAGCATTAATTTCTACATTACATCTCTTACATAGATTATCTTTATTATTAATTTTATTCATCATCAAAGGTGTATAAAAAGATCTATGTAAAAATTTCCATGTATAAAGTCTCCAGACAATGGAAGATGTAGTTCTATAAGCAGATTCCAATATATATTGTTTATCTTGTTGAGTTGGTGGGTCCCCATTAATAGAGGTGAAATAATTCCAGTATGAATCTACACTTTATGTGTTTTTCTGATAGTCAATATTTCCTTTAAATTAGAATATCTACCATAAGAAAAGGTTACTTTAGTTGGAAATAATTTTCCCACCTTATCATCTCCAGTGATAATAGGCCATAATTTTGAGACCAACTCTCTCATAATGCAGGAAAAGTGTGAATATTTGGTGACAAAGAATATCCTTTCTTTTTACTCTTCCCCCTCCAATCTAGCCATCTGAGTACCTGGACATCCATTCCTATACACTCGGCCCTTCCTAATAGTATTCATTAAACCCAATTCCTGTTCTACTTTTGTTCTAGCTGCTTTAATTTTTTCTTTAGAATAACTTCTTTCACTGAGTTTTCTCTCAATATTATCAAACTCCTTATTAATCCTTACGAGTTCAGATGTATTAGACCCGATACGTTTAAATTCCCCTAATGGTAAGGAATCTATAAGATAATCACTATGCATGCTGGAAGCATGCAAAAAATTATCTGCTGCTGTAACTTTATGAAAGGGTTTATAATGCACTCTATCAGGACCTACATATATTTCAATGTCCAAATACGGGATACTCTTTCCACCAATCACATAAGTAAAATCCAAACCACATGGATTTTCTCTCATCTCCAAAACAACTCTCTCAAATTCTTTAGGGTCACCTCTGCACAAAACCAGAAGATCATCTATGAATCTCTTGTATTTTACTACCTTATTTTTGAAAAATTCCCTGGGATAAATGAAGCAATTTTCAAAATGGGCCATAAACAAAATTGCGTATGAGGGCGCAAACGCTGCCCCCATAGCCGTGCCTTCCTTTTGCAGAAAAAATCTCCCCTCAAACTCAAAACAATTGTGTGTCAGACAAAATTCCAAAAGACTTAGAATATAACTAGTCCTGGGCCCTTCCCCCAACATTTTGCCAACAGCTTCCAATCCCCATTGCTTATTGATGCTCGTGTACAAAGATTTTACATCAACACTGGCCCAGTAGAAGTCTTGTTCCCAACTAATGTTCTTTATTTCCCTACAAATTTCCCTTGTGTTCTTTATATGTGACTGTACCCTATCTAAATGACATTTCAACATGGAGTCCAAAAATATCCCAATATTTTGCAAATAACCCCCTTTGCCAGAAACAATGGGACGACCTGGTGGATTCATGATGTCCTTATGAACCTTCGGGATAATGAAAAATCTAGCATTTCTTGGATTTTTTATGTATAATCTTTTTATATCAGCCGACGTAAAGAAGCCCAACCTTTCACCTCTCTCTAATAGTTCCAACAGCAAAGAATTATATTCTTTGCAATTGTTGGAAGCTAGCTCAGTATATATATTAACATCATGCAGTAATCCCAAAGCAGTCACATTGTATTTTTCCCTAGGTAAAACTACCCAATTACCTCCTTTGTCTGCTTGGGTAAATACATACTGTTCATTAGATTCCCTTAAGTCGGATAAAGCTTTCCATTCTTCCTTACTTAAATTGTAACTTCTCTTACCCCTACTAAACTTTTCATATTCCTCTTCCAATTGTTTTAACAAAGTTTTCTCAAAAACACAAATGGCTGCATTTCTTTTAGGTGGAATGAAATTGCTTTTGTACGGAACTTTGGGAACAACTAACCTGCCGTATCCAGTGTTGAATTCAAAACCAATACCATCAGAACAAGTTTCATCATTATAAAATATATCAATTAACTAATTTTCGTGCAAAGTCATGTTCATTAGAGAACTGTCTAAGCTAACATCAACATCACCAACATCAACGTTATCATTTTGCTCAGAAAAAAATGCTCTCAAATGTAATTTTCTACAAAATTCCTTAGCATCAAGAGAAATGTCAGCCAAGGAGGGAAATCGCACTGGAACAAATTTTGTTCCCTTGTGTAAAACCTGCTTTGCACACTTGGTGATAACACAGTCAGACAAATTCAAAATTACTGCTGCGTTGGACCCTGAAACTGTTTCCTGCTCCATATTCAGATCCTCGAAGGAAACGCTCTTTCTACTGCTGGACTCCATCTCCATAGAAGACGCCGAAGTATCTCCAACACCAGACCTCGATCCCCCTCTGACGTCACGACTTGCGCCACGTTTTCTCTTAAAGCTGTACTGCCAAGAAAACAGCTTACCGGAATCATGATCTCTGGTATCACGGAGGAATTTTCTTTTTTTACGTAAAATAACCTCCGCTTCCACCTTCGAAACCCTTCCTTTAATATCAACCATGTTCTTTTCAAAAACACTCACAGAACTCTCCTCAATAAGGGTTTTTTGCAGTTGTAAAATGGAAGCACGGACTTTATCAAGAATTCTTTCATTTCTTTTCACCAACACACATACATATGAGCTGGAGTGCATTTATCATATTTAATGTTTTGTAATGAAAAAAATTTCTTATTCATGGAAGAAAATATGTAATTTAAAGTTTGTATATGTTTAATGCACTACTTCTTATATTTGATAAGAAGTATGAAGTTACAAAGGTGAAGTCAGAAACTTCATAGTGAGAATAGCATTGAAGTTATTTGGTTAATTGTTTAATAGTTTCATTGAATCAATTATTTATGTAAATAATTTAGATGTGCTATAAAAGGGGTGTTGTTTGATTTTAAAAAAAGTATTCCATGAGAAGGCGAAGGCCAAGGTACCAGAATTAAAAGACATTCAAACATTGTGTGCTGTTCGTGTTGTGTTCCAGTATTCTAGTTTTGCATTTTGGAGCTTTTGGAGCTTGTTGTTTTTGGATCTCTCCCCATTATCTCAGATCTTGCTTATTATAATTACATCTATAGAAAAAAGGAATTTTAGTATTTAACACCCAAAAGATCATAAAGGAGACCATTTCTGGAGTAAAAGGAAAACAACCTAATCCTTGAGAATCTCTTCCCATTCAACCAAGAACCCCCCAAAGGAAGGGGGTTGGAGGGAGGGGATATGAGGAGAGATGAAAAATCGACAATACAGATGGAACGTTATGGTGAGTACATAACTTCTTTATCTGATATTATCAATTTTTCATCTCATCCTCACATATTGGACCGAGTCCCCAGCTACCTTTACCCCGGGTGGACTCGCAGGAAAATATTCCTTAGGGTCATTGCACCAAAGGAGGCCCTGCCCCTGGAGACCAAAACTAACTTGTAATGAGTGATAAAAGTATGATGGTTTGCCCATGTGTCTGCTGCACAAATATCATCCCAGGAAGCATTTGTCTGGAAGACTGCAGATGTAGCCATCGCCCTGATAGAATGAGCCCAAATGGACTTTTCAGGTTTCATGCCTTTTGAGGTATAAATGAAGGAAATACAACTAGAAAGCCAGATAATAAAGTAACGTTGGAAACCGGTAGGCCTTACCTCGGCCCTGCAAATGCAATAAAAAAGAAGTTATGTTCTTACCACAAACGTTCCATGTGAGTTGTTCATCTCGCCCCCATTCTTACACAAAGGTTCGGAGCTGATCCATCGGCTCCAAGACGGCCGCTTTCACAAGCTGAAGATCTCAGAGTAGCTTGAGGCCAGGTGCCTATCCCATGATGCTCTCTGTCCTACCTCAGAACTAGTTTGCTGATCCCAGTAACAGATATAACCCAGAACACATACTCCAACTGGAGTAAGAAGTCACAGAACACCAGCCACCAGACAAGTCTTACTCGTTCTTCAAGAACCTGGAGGGGGAAGGCGGGTGGGAATCTAAGAATGAAGGCGAGATGAACAACTCACGTGGAACGTTATGGTAAGAACAGAACTTCTTTATGTGAAAGTGTTCAATCTCGCCGTTCATTCTTACACATGGGTAGCGTCCCAAGCATCCTAATCCTGGGTGGCTCACAGAAGTATATTCCTGAGGACAGTGGAACCAAAGGAAGCCCTGTCCCTAAAGGCCCTGTCCACTTTGCAATGACTGATAAAGGTATGTGGCTTAGACCAAGTGGCAGCTGCTCATATAGTGTCTAAAGGCAATCGAGTCGCATAAGCAGAAGTGGAAACAGCCCTAGTGGACTACGCTTTCACGCCATACTTTAATGGTTGGTTCGCTGAGGAGTATATAAATTTAATACAGTCAGTTAACCATTTGGAAAGGGTAACTTTAGACACAGGCAGCCCTTTTTTAGTGTAAGCATGAGAGACAAAGAGTTGTTCAGATTTCAAAAATTCCTTTGTTCTGTCCAAATAGAATCTCAATTGTCTGTGAACATCAAGTTTATTCAACATGTGCTCCAACTTGTTGGAATGGTTACTGAAAAAAGTTGGAAGTTCGATAGTTTGATTCAGGTTAGTCCTTTGGGAAGAATGAAGGATTAGTCCTCAGTGACACTCTGTCGGGGTGAAACACCAAATATGGGGGGTTGATACATAGGGCTTGAAGCACGGATACTCAAGTGCTGAGGCAATGGCCACCAAGAAAATAGTTTTCCAAGAGAGGAATTTCAAATGACAGGATGATGCAGGCTCAAAGGGAGAAAGAATAATCCGTGACAGCACAAAATTTAGATTCCAGGAAGGAAAGGGTTGTCTAACAGGCTGCCTAAGATGAATGGTACCTTTTAAGAAGTCTCTACATAATCTGTGAGACATTAAATTCGAACCTTCAGATCCGTGGTGAAAATTTGAAACTGCAGCCAAGTGAACTCTTATGGTGGCAGCTGCAGCACCTTCATGAAAAAGCTTGGATAGGAATTCCAGAATACTAGCAAATTAGGGAAACATAAGGATCAATGTTATTCTGTGAGGCCCAAAAGGCAAATTGCTTCCATTTGCTGGCATACAACTTTCTAGTGGAAGCTTTATGTGAAGACACAAGAATATGCTGTATCGCTGAAGAAAAATCGTATGACCTGGCTAGGTTGGGAATCAGAGCAGCCAAGCTGTCAGTTTGAAGGAACGAAGGGAGGAATGGAGGGCCCCTGACGAATGCATCAGCAGATCCGTAACTGGGTCGGAGTCCAAGGTTCCTCCAATTGATAGAGTCGAAGGAAGGGAAACCAAATCTGTTGAGGCCAAAAAGGGGTAATTAAGATTACAGTCCTTCCCAGGGCTTTGGCTTTCTGTAAGAATTTCGGAATCAGGGGAGTTGGTGGAAAAGCATATAGGAGTCCCGGGGACCAACAGTGCAACAGCGAGTCCCTTGAGCTGTCCCCTGGTGGGGGATTCAGGGCAAAGTAGCTTCTGCATTTGGCATTTATACGGGATGCAAACCGGTCGCAGTAAGGCTGGCCCCATCTGTGGAAAATCATCTCTGCAACCTCGTCTTTGAGAGACCACTCATGCTGTAACAGAATGGCTCTGCTCAGTTTGTCCGCGATCACTTTGGATTTCCCCAGGATATGCTTTGCTATTAGAAAGCACCCGGTGGATACTGCCCACTACCAAATTCTCAAGACCTCTTGACATAGAGGGTAAGACTTGGTTCCCCCGCTTGCTGATGTACCAGACCACAGACATGTTGTCTGTCTGTATCACAATCGTCCCCAGAGGAAGAGAGTCTTGGAAGTGCTGCAACACCAAAAGCACCACTCTCAGCTCCAGAACACTGATGTGCAACTGTGACTTAGTTTCCGACCAGGTGCCTTAGGCTGTTCTTCCCTGAAAAAGCCCCCCCCCCACCCTATCAGAGAAGCGTCCGTGGTCACAGTGGCTGACAGCGGGGGAGAAACAAATGGTCGACCTACTGTAACTTGGTGGCTGGTCAACCACCAGCGAAGATCCTTCTAGCAAGAGTCTGTAATCATTATTAAGAATGACATCGGAAGTTGTTGGGAAGACCACTGGGTGAAGAGTAACCATTGAAGAATCCTCATGTGCATACGCCCCATAGGAACTGCTATGAGCGTGGCTGCCTTGGTACCTAATAGTTCCAACACTTGACAGGCCGGTACTTTCTTACTCTGCAAAAGGTCTGATACCTGGTTTCGAAGAGTGGCTATTCTGTCCAGAGGCAATTTTATCGTGGCGGTGGTGGTATCTAATTCTGCTCAGACAAAGGTGATACGCTGTGATGGCGACAACGCAGACTTGTCAAAATTTATAGTTATGCCTGAGAGCAGAGATGGAGAGTGATCCCTGGACAGAATTAGTTGATGCCTGGAGGTGGTAAGGAGCCAGTTGTCCAGAAACAAAAACACTCTGAATCCTAGATGCCTCAGGTAAGCCGTAACCACTGCCATTTATTTGGTAAACACACTCTGGGGGCAGATGTGAGGACAAAGGGCAGTGCTCAGAATTGGTAGTGATTGGCTCCCAGCCAGAAATGCAAGTGATCTCTGGATGGTCTGGCCATTTTGATATGATAGCACGCATCCTTGAGATCTATAGAACACATCCAATCGCCCATTCCAAGGAACGGGAGGATCGACTGAAGCGTGGCCATCCGGAACTTCTCCTCCTTTACGAACGTGTTGAGTCTGCTGAGGTCCAAGATGGGCCTCCAGTCCCTTGTCTTCTTAAAAAGACTCTGGAGCAAGTTCCAGATCCTATCTAGTCTGCTGGGACTGGCTGGATGACTCTTCCTACAGCCTCTGGATTTCCATGGCTGCTTGATCCCTAAGCCTGGGTGGAACATCTGGGATTTTCTTTCAAACAGGTGGAGTTTCTAAGAATGGCATGATGTAACCTCTGGTAACAATGCTTTGTACCCACGAATCTTTTGTAATTCCTAGCCAGGCATCAGGATACAAAGACAAGCAACCCCCGATTGGTAGGGCTTATCAAAGAACTGATCCCTGGCACCCTGGTTTTGTGGACCCCCCTCTACCGCCGGGGTGGCATCTTCCATTATTACCCCCTCCTCTCCCTGGAGGGGGGGTTCACGACATGTGTTCTGGAAAGCACCTTGGGACTTCCAGAACCACATTTTTCCACCTTTCTGCCCTTTGGGGTACGGTCTAGTAGGGGTGGAAAAACGGACTCCTACGGCAGATAAGAGTCTTTCCATCTTGTTCACACCTAGTGAGAGTCTCCTCGACTTTAGGCCCAAAAAGAAACGAGCCATTGAATGGGGTTGTTAACGAAAGAAGACTTGAAGGCTTCCGCAAAGAAGCATAAGCTCATCCAGGAATGTCTCCAAAGAGCTATTGCTGAACCAGCTGCCCAAATTGAACCATCGGCTGCATCACCTAGTGAGAGTCTCCTCGACTTTGGGCCCAAAAAGAGATGAGCCACTGAATGGGGTGTTAATGAAAGAAGACTTGAAGGCTTCCGCAAAGGAGCATAAATGCATCCAGGAATGTCTCCAAAAAGCAACTGCTGAACCAGCTGCCCGACTCGACCCATCAGCTGCATAGGAAATGAGAAGCATTGATGAATTAACTATGGAATTAAGGGTATTAAGCTATGCTGTCATTTTCTCAGAGACACCTCCATCTGTACTAACCTGCATAGTATCTCTGAGCTCTTTTAGGAGATCTCTTTGAAGACAGGTAAAAATGAGTCGAGTAGTTGAGCGATCACATAGCAAAGGTCGCAGAACTAAAGATGCGTTTCTCATACCTATCCATAGTCCTGGAATCTCTATTAGGAGGATGGACAGTACAAGAGGTTTCAGACATCTCTTTCTTGGTGGCCGCCTCCATCACCATGGCATCAACTGGCACTCCCTTAGTGAGGAACATCTTATCTTGGGGGGACGTGATAAACTTGTTGGGCCTCCATGGAACAGGTTCCATAGTATCAGGAGACTCCCACACCCTTAGAGCAAATAATTCCATTCGTTCATTGAAGGGCGGAGTCACCCAGGAGGTGGAAGGTTGAGACCCAAAGGCCTTCAGGAGCACCGACTCATTTTCAGTAGGGCTAAAGGACTGCCAATCACCCCACTGCTTCAGAACCTCCAGGATATCCGCAAAGGAGATATCCTCCGAGGGAGACCGTGAGGACCCTTCTGACTCCTCAAAGTCGGTGTCTGATGCCAGAGACTCCTGCAGGGAGTCCAAATGCCTCCTCTTGCAAAGTTTCTTCCTGGGAACCTCATCAGTGGGGTCGTCTGGTGAGGTCTCTATAGAACATGGGTCACCCAATGGGGTTACCTGAGGCTCTGGGTCTTGACGCTTCACGGGGACCTGCTATGTATCGGCAGAAAGTGGCACTTTAGGGCAGGAGGAGGAGGGCCCCGATGACGTGTGCATCTTGGATGACATAACCCTCCTCATAGCATCGAAGGCTCCACTGCTCCAACCCGAGGAAGCTGGCGGTTCTGAAGAAGACGGCATCCTCCCCAGCACCAAGCCAGTGGGCTCCAACCCCCGAGGAAGGAGCCGAGCTCATCCGGACCGATGCTCCGAGAGGAAGGGTCGGAACCGACACATCAAACCCCCCCCCCCCCCCCGGAGCTGACCAGATAGTGTCAGCTCCCAGACTCTTCAAACAGTACCAAAGAAATCAGGGTAGAAGGAGCCAATAGCACTGGAACAGGCCTCAGCTCCAAAGGCCCCAAAATCATCAGATCCCCCTCCCCCGACTCCGAAAGCCCAGCTCGGCTGTGAAGTAGCAACAGCAGGTGCGATGGTCTTGGGCTCCGAAACGGGTTGGGTCAAAGACGATAATTTGGCCAGTGCCGGGCTCTCAAGCAGCCTCTGCACCACCTGGTCCACATCCATATCGGAAAGGGTTCTCGAAGAACGAGTCGAAGGAACCGAAGAAGCCACCGATTGAAGGATGGGCGACCTTAAGGTCTCGGGGACCAGCTCCAAAACTGGGGACTGGCTCAAACACTGGCTCGATGCACGGCTCCAAGACTGCAGAGCCAGTGACCGCACCTTCACAGCAAGGCTCAGAGCCAATGACTTGGGCTCCGAGGAAGCTTTGGAAGACTTCAAACCCTTCGACGACTTGGAAGTCTGGTCGGCCTTATCCAAGGACTCCTGAAAATCAGGCTTCAGCAAGCCTCTACCAGCTTTCTTCTTCGTTCAAGCTGAACCAGACTACTGAAAGAGTGGCAGACAGAGCAATCCTGATGGAGGTGAATGGGCCCCAAGCAATAAACACAATTGACATGGAAGTCCGTGATGGACATTTTCTGCCCGCATTTTGGCCACTTCTTAAATCCCGATTTCTGCTTTTCTCTTTGATCAGCCATACTCGCAAGAAAAACAATATGCACCAATCAGAACAAATATTAAGGCAGTCTAATAACTATAGCACACAAACACACATCACACTGCACACACACACACACACACACACACACACACACACACACACACACACGCACACACACCGCACACACACCGCACACACACCGCACACACACCGCACACACACCGCACACACACCGCACACACACTATAACAACTGTAGAAACAGTGCAAATCTACTACAAATTCTACTTTATAAAGACTATTTATCTAACACCTAAATATAAGCCTAAACTAGCAGAAAAAAACTTAACTTTTAAAGAAACTATCAATATCAACACGCTAATAAGCGGACTATTTATCTAACAGCTAATATGGATAGGGAACTTGTTTATCAAATAAGGCACGGCCAAAGGTCTAAGAGCAGCCACTCTTAAAAGGACGAAATTCTAGTCAGCACAACAAAAAACTAAGCTAAACAAAGGCTAACTAGCCCACAAAAGCAGTCTAAACAGAAACTGGAGAAACACTTAGCTATAAGGTACAATAAGTAGAAAAAAAATTTCCACAATACTGGCCCAAGCACTCCAACAACCTCTGATCTGTTGCAGCGGCAAACTGTTTTTGAGGTAGGGCAGAGAACAACATGGGATAGAGACCTGGCCTCAAGCTACTCTGAGATCTTCAGCTTGTGAAAGCGGCCGACTCGGAGCCGAACCCATGTGTAAGAATGAAAGTCGAGATTGAACTTCACATCAATCGGTTTGCTTTCCAAAACTCAATTTTTAGTTCTATGTAAATAGAAATTTAACTGTCTATGAACATCTAACAAGTGTAGTACGTATTCACCCTTATTACTAAAATTAGGGAAGAAAAAGTACAGTTGTGTACACTTACCATAAATTTAGATGTTAGAGTTTTTTCACTGTTGCAGTCATCACATTTCGGTTATCTGCCTGCAGGTAGCCCTCAGCCGGCCTGAATACCAGAGTCTTCAGATTTCTGCATCAGATGCTGTCGCTTCTTCCTTGACGTCAGGGTCATCAGGGGTATAAAACATGCTGCCGACACCATTACATTAGTTTTTCTTGCCCCAGATGTCAGGTGCCCCCATAATAGGAAGCAATTAAATGGTATGGTAAAACCCCCATCGAAAAGCAAATACACAAGAGAAATACCAACCATAAGGAGAGGTAGAGCCAAGAGAACTCAGGGGGCTGGAGGGAGGGTAACCAGGACTGCAACAGTTAATACATTTGAACATCTACATTTATGGTAAGTGCACACAACTGTAATATGTTCTTCGTGTTTCACTGTTGCAGTCATCAACATTTGGGTTGATTCCCAAAGCTGAGGAAGTTAAAGAGCATTAGGGCCAGCTATTAATGCCTGCAAGACTGCAGTGGTAAATCCAGCTCTGGATTTAGAAAAGATAGGCAAGTGGTAATGTTTGGTGAAGGTATGGACAGAGTTCCAGGTAGCAGCTTCTAGGATGCCCCTGGTAGGGACCCCTCTGAGAAATGCTGCAGAGGTAGATGCAGCCCTGGTGGAATGTGATCTTATCCCCTGTGGGTAGGTTTTCCATGGTGCTTGTAGTAGAAATTAATGCAATGGGCTATCCATTTGGAAATGGTTTGCTTTGAAATGGCCTTCCCCTCTTGCCACTGCAGCAAAGCTAACTAGCAGCTGCTCAGATTTTCTGGTAGGCTTAGTCCTGTCCAAATAGAATCTAAGTTGGCTGTGCATGTCCAGAGAGTGCAGTATTCATTCCTCTTTGTTTTGTGGATTAGGGAAAAAAGTAGGCAAATGAATGGACTGATTTAGGGTCACAGAAGACACCACCTTGCACATAAAGGAAGGGTTAGTCCTGAGGGAAACCCTGTCCACATGGAAGATAATGAAGGGTTCCACTGCCATGAGGGCCTGTAATTCAGACTCTCTTCTTGATGAAGTGATGGCTAGAAAGAAGGCTGTTTTCCAAGAATTCAACTCAGCTGTAGCCGCTGGTTCAAAGGGGGGGGGGGTGTGAGCTTTTCCAATACAAAGTTAAGGTCCCAGGCTGGAGTGGGAGCTCTCCTGGGGGGTCTTACATTTCTGGCCCATCTAAGGAATTGCTTTAGCAAGGGGTGAGAGAAAAGGGGTGTCTCTGTATTATAATATGGTGAAATGGCAGAGGCATGAATTTTAATTGATGAGGAGGATAGGCCCCTGTGGAGAATTTCTGTTAAGTACTGTAGAATCTGAGGTAAGCTGGGCACCATTGTGCCCATCCCCTGAGCCAAGCTCCAGGAACAGTATCTTTTCCACTTTTCAGCATAGGATTTTCTAGTGCTAGGCCTCATTGCCTCCAGAATGACATCCAGTAAGGGATGCTAAGGGAGAGCTCAAGGAATTAGCCAGGCTGCAAGGTTCAGGGTTTGAAACTGAGGGTGCAGAATCTGGCCCGCCTGCTGGGACAGCAGGGAAGGGGTCTGAAGCAAGTGCCATGGTTGCAGCAGTGCCATACTGCACATGAGGGGGTACCAGTTCTGGCATGGCCAGTCTGGTGCAATTAGTATTGGCCTTGGCTTGTCCTGTTTGATCTTTAGTAGAACGTTTGAGAGGAGAGGCAGAGGGGGAAAGGCATAAACTGAGAGGCTTTCCCAGGTAAAAGGACAGGACATCCACTTTCCAAACTTGGCTGTGGGGAGTTTTTGTGCAGAATTTGTTCAACTGGTAGTTCTGAGGGGAGGCAAACAGGTCTATCTCTGGAGTCCCCCATTTGTTCCACAAGAGGTTGAATATTTTGGCTTCTAATTTCCATTTGTGTGGGTCCATGAGATTTCTGCTCAAGTCATCTGCCAGTGAATTTAGTATGCCTGGCTGGAATTGAGCTTGCAGGTGTGCTTGGTAGCTCAAGGCTGTGTTTCACAGAGCCATGGCTAGTCTGCAGAGAGGGTATGAGTGTGTTCCCCCTCTTCTCTTTTATATACCACATAACTGTGGTCTTGTCTGTCTTTACCAATAGCTGCCCTGGAAGAATACGGTCTTTGAAGGCTGTCAGAGCATTCTGCACAGCTAACATTTCTTTTTGATTGATATGCAGGTGCATTTGTCTCAGGTTCCAGAATGCACTGCCCTGCCATGTGGGCCCCCCCCCCCCCATGCATAGTCTGATGTGTCTGTTGTTACGGTTTGAGCGGCAGGGGGTAGAGTGAAAAGGAGTCCCTTGTTGTGGTAGCAGGCCTCTGCCCACCAAAGGAACTCTGTCTTTATACAAGGAATGATAGAAATCATTGTTTCCAGGTCCTGAGAATGTTGACACCATACGCTTTTCAGATACCACTGGAGTTTCCTCATAGGGAGTCTTGCATACGGAATTAGTAAAATGCAAGAGGCCACGAACCCCAGGGCTTACACTATTTTCCTTGCAGATAGCTGGGGTTTTGTGGCCAATAGTTTGAAATAGGTTGTCAAGTAAACTTGTTTCTCTGGAGTGAGGAATGCCATCTGGGAAGTTGTGTTCAAGCTTTCTCCCAGGAATACAATCTGATGGCAGGGTACTAGGTGAGATTTATTTTCGCTGATGGTGTACCAGAGTGAGGTTAGAAGTTTCTTTACGAATGCCAGGTGTTGTAATAGCAAGTCCTGGCTTTCTGCCTGAATCAGACAATCATCCAAATATGGGCAAATATGAATATTTCTCTGCCTGCAAAATGCAATGGCTGGAGCTAGGCACTTTGTGAATACCCTGGGCACAGTAGATAAGCCAAAGGGAAGTGCAGAGAACTGATAGTGCATGGAGCCTGCCCTGAAGTGTAGGTATTTCCCGCAAGATTCCCTTATTGGGAAGTGCAAGTAAGCTTCCTTTAAGTCCAGAATTGCCAGCCAAGCATCCTTGGCTAGCATGGGAAGAAGCTGTTGCAGAGTTAGCATTTTGAATTTTGGAACTACCAGAAAAGTGTTGAGAATAGAGAGATCCAGGATAGGACGCCCGGAGTTGTCTTTTCTGGGTACCAGAAAAAGTCTTGAATAAAAGCCTTGTCCCCTTTGTTCTGCTGAGACAGGCTGAACAGCTCTGATATTGAGGAGAGACAGAACCTGCTGTTGGACCTCCACCCATTGATTTGGGGGTAGGTCTGGCCAACCATTTGGTGTTGGTAGGGTGTGGAAGTGGAATCTAAATCCTTGGGAAACTATGCTCAAAACCGAATTGTCCTGGGTAATGAGTTCCCAGTTTTTTGCATGCAGGGTGAGCTTTCCTCCTAAGGGAACAGTAGTACAGCAGGGCTTGAAAGGGTTAAGGTTAAGTCATTGTGCCATTTTTCCGTGGGGGGTAGCTTACTTCTCCCTGCTTTGGAAGTGGGAGCCCCCCCCCCCCCTGCTTAGGTTTGTGCGAAGCCTGAGACTGTAGCTTAGGTGGTCTGCTGTTCCTGGGTTTGGACTGAAAAGGCCTAGAAGGTACTGGAAAGGACCAGTTCTTAGAAGGCCAATGCCTACTGAATCTGGGAGGCTGTACTTGTAGGAAATCTTTAACAGTTTGCATAGATTTAGCTTTTTCCTCCATCCTTTTGAGGGCTTCTTCTGCTTTGTTGAAAAAAAGGCGGTCTTGGTTTAAGGGAGCATCCAGCAATTTAGCTTTTACATGATCTGGCAAGCTTTGTTCCTTAAACCAAGCATGCCTTCTAAGTACAGACCCAGTGACAGCAGCCCTGCAAGATGCTTCTAAGGCGTCAAAACCTCATTGCAAAGTATGTTTACCAACTTGTTCTGCAGAAAGCATTAAATCCTGTACTGTTTTGTGTGCAGTACAGTCAGGAATCAACGTCATTTTCTGTTCAAGTAGCCCCATAACATGTTGCTAATACTTTAACATATGAAACTGGCAATTTAAAGCCCCGATGGCCAAAGTAGCAGAAATGTATACCTTCTTACCCCATCATCTTTCTAAGGCTCTAGAATCTCTACCAGAAGGGGAAGGATTTTTGGCAGCAGCAGCCTTAATGCCTTTTGGTCCTTGGGAAATGGTTGATGGATCCGCAGAAGGATTCTTGAAGAGGAACTTGAGAGTCAAGCACTCTGTAATACCGGTCAGGTTATCCGAGAGCTGGAGGTAAAGTGTCTGGGGAAAGGCTAGATTCCAAGAAAGCATCATCTACAATGTCCATAACAGGAGGGATAGCTAAAGGCCTGTGTTGAGGTAGGAGTAAGAATTCCCTAAGTCTCTTTTTGGTGTCAGAGTAATCCTGGTTTCCCAGCGGAAATGATCCCTAAGGGTGTGCAAGGTTTAACTGAAAGAAAAATCTTCTGGAGTTGAAGCAGAGGGAATGGATTCCTCTACATCAGAATCCTCATAAGTAGATAAGGGCAAATCCTGGTAATCAGAAGGAGCAGAAAAATCAGGTTCCTGATCAGAAGAATCAGAAAGAAACTCAGTGCAAGGTCTCTTAGAGGGGGAAGGCTGGCTTCCCCTAATTAAGGTAACGAGGTCTTCAGCCATTCTAAGCATTTGTTTTTTAGGCATATGGGCCTGCAGTTTGGTCGTCTGTTTTCTAGGCGTGGTGCGAGTTTTAGGCCTGGATGAAAACAATGGTGTCGGTTTAATATGGATGTCTGTAGGCCTGAATACACCCTCAGAAGCTGGTGCCTGCACAGCGGCTTCAGAGTCATCCAAGGTAGAGACATCCGCAGGTTCCATAGTCGAAGAAGCATCTCGCGACATACCGGACTCCGAATGGGTCGCAGTAGAGGCCTGCAAATCAGAAGTAGTGGGTATCAGGGGCTGCGAAAGCACCTCACTGAGTATCGGTGGACTGGCGACTAGCTTAATGGAAGCATTGTTGGCAGTATTGGACCTATGCGGAATGTCTTTGTCTTTATCCTTACGTTTTTTCGGAAGATCGGTAGTCAGATGGCTTGACGAACCCATTTTGGAGTACACAGAATGGGTACGAAAATAATTAGCTGCAAAAATAGCCCATTATCCCGATAGTTTGGGAGTTGAATAAGGCACAAAACCGACAACGAGGGATGTCGCGGTCTGGGCCTAAGCAGGGGATGCAGTAAGAATGAAAATCTCTAGGAGTTATTTGCTTTCCACAGGTAAGACAATTGTTAACTTTTACTGACATCGGTTAGAGCAAGAAAAAGGATCCCTAACGGGGTAACTTAGCTTTTTTGAAGACTTCGGGTCTGAAACTCGAAAACGAAAATTTCAGGCGTCGGCCAACCAGCACTTGCAAACTGCTTCTGCTTCAGGCACCACACGGCAAGAAAGACTGATGTAATGGTGTCGGCTGCATGTTTTATACCCCTGACAACCTAACATCAAGGAAGAAGCGACAGCAACCGACGCAGAAATCCGAAGACTCTGGTATTCAGGCCGGCTGAGCGCTACCTGCAGGCAGACAACCCAAATGTGATGACTGCAACAGTGAAACACGAAGAACATCAGGCAAATGTATAATCTGATTAACATTTGTTTGAGAAACAACTTTGGTCAAGAAAGAGGGGTTGGTATGCAAAGAGACTCTGTCTTTATGAAAAAACAAATACAGGGGCTGGGAAGATAGTGCCTGAATTTCTGATACCCATCTTGCTAATGTGATGCCCACCAAAAAGATAGTTTTCCATGACAGGAACTTAACATTACAAGATGCTGCAGGTTCAAAGGGTGGTTGAACAATCAGAAGTAGAACCAAATTTAGATCCCAAGGGGGGAGAAGGATCCTTGTGGGGAGGTCTTAAAAACATGGCCACTTTTAAGAAGGGTTTGCAAAGTTTGTAGAAATTTAAAGACAAGTTGTCTCTCCCAATGTGAACATTTGAAATGGCTGCAAACTGGACCTGAACAATAGATGCTGCAGCTCTGTTACTGAAAAGGTGGGCTAGAAATTCAAAAATGAAGTGTATGGGAGCCATGATGGGATCTATATTGTGTTGTTGTGCCCAGATTACAAACCTCTTCCATTTACTCCTAATACAGTTTCTGAGTGGATGATCTATGGGAGGGTAAATCAGAATATGACTGACTGGGGAGGAGAGCATAGGTTGTCTGGCAATCAATGGAACTGCAGGAACCAAACTGTCAGCTTGAGACTGTAAAGGGATGAGATGAAGCATTCCTGTCAGATGTGATTACAGATCTGGAAAGGGATTCAGAATCCACTGCTCCTTCTGTACATGAGGCCAGAGGAGGCCAGAGGAAAGGAAACTAGATTTGTCAAGGCCAATATGGGGCAATGAGAATTGCTGCTCTCTTCAACTTGTTGGCTTTCTGAAGAAATTCTAGAGTCAATGAAATAGGAGGAAAAGGCATACAATAGTCCGGGAGGTCAATCGTGTACTACAGCATCCCTCGGGGACTGCCCCAGTGGGGGAAGTAGGGCAAAGTAGCTGCTGCATTTGTTGTTTAACGGAGAGGCAAAGAGGTTGCAGCAAGGCTGGCCCCATGTGTGGAAAATGATCTCCACTATCTTCTGGTTGAGGGATCACTCATTAGGCTTGAGAACGGCTCTGCTCAACTTGTCCACTATAACACTGGACCTACCTGGAATGTGTGTTGCTACCAGAAAATGGTTGGATGAGATCGCCCACTGCCACTCTCTCAGTGCTTGTCAACACAGACAGTATGATCTGGTTCCGCACTGCTCGTTTATGTACCATACCACAGACATGTTGTCTGAATGAATCGCTACCATGCCTAAAGGAAGAGCAGTCTGAAATGTCTGCAACACTGGAAGCACTGCCATCTTCTCCAGGATGTTTATGTGGAGCTTCGCTTAGTCTGTGGGCTAGGTACCCTGGACAGTCTTCCTCAGATAATGCCCCCCCACCCTATCTGGGAAGCATCCGCGGTCATCGTAGCCTGTGGTTGAAGGGGAATAAATGGTCGACCTTGTGTCACCTGTTCTGAACGAATCCACCAGGGCGCCTTTCTGCTTATGTTTGTTATGAGAATTTGGTAAGACGCTGGTTGGTGAATTACTGACTGGGTGAGGAAATGGTTATAACTATGGAAATAATTCTTTGGAGCTGGGACATAGGATCTGAATTGCCTAGACATAGTACGGCTTATTAAATTTAATTCTGTTAGGATTATATGTAAGATTCCGACCCCCCCCCCCCAAGCTTCCTGTGTTGGAGGGAAGCCTTCTAGCTTATCAGTGGGAGTGGTAAGCACTAGGTAACCTATCTACCACATAAGGAGTGGTTCTGGCCCAGAAATTGTAGTTATTGGCCGTTTGGGCAATTTTTCCATCTCTCTCAACTTTCTGATTTAAAAGCCCACATTTGCACTTGTTTCCCCCCTTTCCTGTAACTAGCTTAATCCAGATACAGATTCTTACTTTTAGCACTTGAATTTGCTTATTCGTGATCAGCACTTGTTCAGAACTTGTAGACAAGGGTAAGGTGGTTCACACAGCCTATCTAGATCTTGCCAAGGCTTTCGACACCATCCCCCACTCTGGAATTATAGATAAACTCACTAAACTAGGTATAAATCCCTATGTCACAAGATGGGTTGCCAACTGGCTCACTGACAGAACCCACATTATGAAAGTAGCAGACTCCAAATCCGACTTCAGACCAGTGACAAGTGGAGTACCACAGAGTACAGTCCTGGGTCCTCTCCTGTTTGGTATCTACTTCTCTGAAGTACAGGTTAACACAGAAGGTCTTTGGCTAACGAAGTTCACAGACGACTGCAAACTAGGAGCCATAATTGAAACTCCTAACGATGTGGACATCCTACAAAAGGGCCTCACTGAGACAGATGCCTGGTGTCAAAGCCATGGCCTCAAGCTCAATGCCAAAAAGTGCATTGTCATCCCCTTTGGTAAAAACTCTGTACCAATGAACTACAACATAGGCGGTAGAATACTTAACACCAAAAGTGTGATAAGAGACCTTGGGACACAGGTGGACAGTAGTCTCTCCTTTGATAATCACATCGCCACAGTAGTCAGGAAATCCTTCTATGTGGCACACCTCATCACAAAAGGTTTCTCATCCAGAAAAAAAAAAAAAGAGGTCATTGTTCCCCTCTACTCATCACTTATTAGACCCATTATAGAGTACAATGCCCCTTTTGGCATGTACCTCACAAGACATCTACAACAACTGGAAAGGCTGCAGAAATACCTCACAAAGAGGATTACCAGCCTCAAACAGATGCCCTACGCAGACAGTCTCAAAAAACCCGAGTTTTACTCCGTCGCATATCGCCTACTCAGGGGTGATCTCTGCCCAACATACAAAGCTAAGTCAAACCCAGAGCTGTTGGACATGCTCCACTTAAAGAAATCCCAATCCCTCAGAGCTACACGCTCTAGGGACCTAAACCTTGTCACCACAATAAACAGAACATGCCGGAGCGATAGATTCCTATCCCAGAGATTCCTGTCCCAGAGACTTCCCATACTCTAGAATAAACTACCTATCTATATCATACAAAGCTCCTCATTAGCACTCTTCAAGAAAAATCTTGACGACTGGATGGGAAATAGGAAATTCTCCCCGGGGATCACCTCTGTAGCCCTGCCTGACAGTGGCACAGGAAAATAATTTTCTTGGGTGGCAAAAGCCAGGGTACCTTTTTGGCTGGGCTTCTATAGGCCCCAGGGCCGATAACCTAGTACCTACATATGAACATGTGAACCAAAAAAGCAATTACTAGAAAATGGAAATCAATGTCTAAACCCACTGTATCTGAAGTAAAAAGAAGTTATGTTTTACCATAACGTTCCATCTGTGTTGTTGATCCTCGTTCACTCATTACATATGGGTAACGGTTCCGACCTCGGAACCGAGCCGGCCATTTTCCAAGCTCGTGTCAGCTACAAACTCTTGAGCTAAACTCTTACCCATAATCCCCCTCTCCCTGTTACCTCAGATGGAGTTTGCAAATCAAAAGGAGGTAGAGGCTACCTCTGGTCAAATGACCTAAGAGAACCGGATGGTGAGATCCACTAGAAGACACAGGAGGGGCAAGGAGGGATGATCATAATGACTGAATGAGGATCAACAATACAGATGGAACGTTATGGTAAGACATAACTTCTTTATCTGATATTGTTAATCCTTGTTCATTCCTTACGTATGGGACAGAGTCTCCAGCTACCTCTATTCCTGGGAGGCTCTCATGGAAGGACATTCCTGAGCACCACAGAACCAAAAGATGCTCTTCCCCTGGAGGCCAAATCTAATTTGTAATGATTGATGAAGGTATGAGGCGTATCCCAAGTTGCAGCTGCACAGATGTCATGTAAGGAAGCTCTGGCATGACGGCAGCAGAAGTGATCACCGACCTTGTCGAATGAGCCTTCATGGTAGTAGGCAACGGAATATTACGTTGTGTATAAATGAAGGTCACACAGTCTTTCAACCATCTAGCGAATATGACCGTAGCAACAGCAGATCCTTATTTAGGTCCAGAATAGGCCACAAAAAAACTGGTCAGATTTACGAGAGGACCTACTCCTGTTTAAGTTAAAACGGATTTGCCTGTGAATATCTAGGGTATGTAGGCAATACTCTCCTCTGTTTGAATGATTGGGAAAGAAAACTGGCAATTCAATGGTTTGATTAATGGACATTTCAGAGATCACTTTTGGCAGAAATGAAGGATTAGTTCTCAAAGGCACTATCTCTATGAAAAATCAAGTATGGACTCTTGATGCATAAAGCTTGAAGCTCAGAGATACGTCTGGCAGAAGTAATGGCGACCAAAAACAAGGTTTTCCATGACAAATATTTGAGGTTGCAAGAAGAAGTTGGTTCAAAGGGTGGCATTGTCAGAGCTTGTAGAACTAATGACAAATCCCATTGTTGAATAGGTTCTGTAAAAGGTGGCTTCAGATGATTCACACCTTTTATGAAGGTCTTGCACAATTTGTGTGACATAAGAGAGGAGTCTTGGACACCCTCATGGAAATTAGATATTGCAGCCAAATTAACTCTTAATGGTAGAGGTCGATAGAGCCGATTGAAAAAGGTCAACCAGATACTCTAGTATTATCGACACTGGTGCTGAGAAGGGATCTACTTCTTTTTCTTTCAGTCAACAGGTAAATCTTTTCCACTTTCTTAGATAAGTAATTCTAGTGGAAGACTTATGAGATGCAATGAGAATGTCACGTACTGGTAAAGAAAGATCATTATGCCTGGCAATCAAGGGAAATGGAGTAGCCAAGCTGTGAGCTTCAGGCTGTCCAAGTTTGGATGAATCAGGTTCTGCAGATGTGAGATCAACTCCGGGGTTGGATGGAGAATCCATGGTCAATCTAGTAGGCGAGGCCAAAGGAAGGGGAACCAAATCTGATGAGGTCAATATTGTGCTATGAGGATCACCTTGCTCTTCAACCGAGGGCTTTCTTCAGAAACTGGGGAATGGGGGGAAAAGGTGGGAATGCATAAAGAAGACCAGAGGGCCAATCGTGGACTAGAGCATCCCTGGGTGACTGTCCCGGTGGGGGAATCAGGGCGAGGTAGTTGTTGCATTTGTAGTTGCTTGGGGATGCAAAGAGGTCGCAGCAAGGACGGCCCCAGTGGTGGAAGATCTCTGCCACTATCAAGGGATTTAGGGGCAACTCATGAGGTTGTAGAATGCACCTGCTGTGTCTGTCTGCTATCATGTTGGAACTCCCGGGAATGTGAGTTGCTAGAAGAAAACGGTTGGTAGCCATCGCCCATTGCCATATCCTCATGGCCTCTCGACAAAGGGGGTAAGATTTGGTTCCACCTTGTTTGTTGATGTACCAGACCACCGCCATGTTGTCTGATTGAATCGCAATCACCCCAGACGGCAGCAGGGGATGGAATGCTTGCAATGCCAGAAGCACCGCCCTCAGCTCTAGAACGTTTATATGCAGTTGAGCCTCTAATTCGGACCAAGTGCCTTGGACTGTCTGTCCCTGACATAGCCCCCTCCCCCCATCAGGGAGGCGTCCGTGGTCACTGTAGCCTTGGGTTGTTGGGGGAAGAAGGGACGAGACCATTGTGACGGATTGTGTGTCATCCACCAATTTAAGTCCTGTTTGCACCTGTGGGTTACTCGAATCTTGGATGAAAGAGGATGCTGAAAAGGATACCATTGGGTGAGCTGTGGCCATTGTAGAAGCCTCATATGAAACCTGGCCAGGGGGACAATGGTGATTGAGGCTGCCATGGAACCCAACAGCTATAGAACAGAGTGAGCTGTGGATTTCTCCCTTGAAAGGATTGGGATCAGTTGTTGATTTATCCTTAGAATTCTGTGCTCTGGAATGGCAGCTCTACAGTTCTTTGCATCCAAGATAACCCCTATGAATTCTGTGGACTGAGATGGGGTGAGATTGGATTTTTGCCAGTTTATGGTTATGCCTTGCCTTTGTGCAGAGAGGCGAGAGTATGCCGGGGCTTCTTCCAATAGATGTCCGGTGGGGGGCAGAAATGAGCCAGTCGTCTAGGTATGGAAACACCTGGAATCCTTGTAGTCGCAGTGAGCTGTGATGACTGCCATGCACTTTGTGAACACTCTGGGGGCTGTAGAGAGTCCTAAGGGCAGTACTCTGAACTGGTAGTGACTGGCTCCCGCACGGAAGCGCAGAAATCTTCTTGATGGCCTGTCCACTTTTATGTGGTAGTACGCATCTTGAAGATCTATCGAGCACATCCAATCGTCTTTTTCCAAAAGAGGGAGGATAGACTGTATTGTGACCATCCGGAATTTTTGTACTCACAAACTTGTTCAATACACTGAGATCCAAAATTTGTCTCCAGTCCCCGGTTTTCTTTGGCACCAAAAATAGTCTTGACTAGAATCCGGATCCTATCTGGTCTGGAGGGACTATTTGGATGACTCTCTTTCTTAGTAGCTTTTCTATCTCTAGTGCTGCTTCTTCCCTTTGACTGGGTGGAACATCGGGAAGTTTTTTTGTAGGGACAGGACAAAGATTGAAGGGGATATGATAACCTCTGGTTATAATTCTTTGTACCCAGGAATCGGTGGTGATGGTTAGCCAGGCAGAAAGGTACAAGGAGAAACAACCCCCAACCCCCTCCAGAGGAAAGGAGTTGGGCCGCTCTTCAGGAGCGCTGGTAGGATTGACCAGGGAGAGAGTCCTTGGAACCCTGGTTACGTGGACCCCCTCTGCCCCAAAAGGAGCGTCTTCCCTGTGAGTTCCCCCTTCTGCCTCTAGGGGAGAACTCGGCCTGTGTGTCACGGAAAAGGCCCTGAGATTTCTTGAACCATATCTTCCCACTCTTTTGGTTTTGGGAGAACGCACGTTGAGGGGAAGAATAACAGACATGTACGGCAGAAAGGGTCATACCATCCTGTTCACATCTGGCCAGTGTGCTTTTAACTTTGGGTCCAAACAACGAAGAGGCCTCAATGGGAGCGTTGAGAAAGGAAGCCTTAAAGGGTTCCGTGAAATTGCACAAGTGAATCCAGGCTTGTCGTCTCAAGACCACAGTTGAACCCGCCGCTCTAGCTGCTCCTTCTGATGTGTGAGATCAGTCGCATAGAGGAGTTAGATATTGACTCAATGGTGGCCAGCTGAGAGGCCACTTTGTCAAAGATCTCATCAGACACGGCACCAGCCAAGGTTTCAGAGAGCTCGGAAATCAGATCCCTTTGAAGCCTGGTAAAAAGTGTGCCACATAATTCAGGGACCTGATAGTAAAGGTCGCCGATGCAAAGGTGCGCGTCCCTATCCTGTCCAGGGCCCGGAACTCTTTGTTAGGCGGATGGACAGTCTGTCTTTCTTCTTCCGCCAGATCCTTTTTTGTTGTGATCGCCATCACCAGGGCATCCAAAAGAAGACCTTTAGACCAATGGGGATCCGTAGCAGGAGGGGACAAAATTTTATCTGGCCTCCGGGGAATAGCCTCGACGGTGTCAGGAGCCTTCCACGCATGCTTCATGATGAGCCGGACAAGTTCATCGGCAGGTGGAGTAACCCAGGAGGTAGGGGGCCGGGCGCAAAAGGCCTGCAGGAACACAGACTCCTCAGAGGTCGGATTAGAGGGCTGCCAGTCACCTCTCTGTTTAAGGATTTCAAAGGATATCACCAATGGATACCTCAGAGGGTGACCGAGGGGATCCTTCCCCCTCATCAAAGTCTGTGTCTTCAGTGAGGGACTCCTCTGTGGAGTCCATGTGATTCCTTCTACACAAACTTTTCCGATGGAGTTCCTCAGAGGGAAAAGCTGGGGAAGACAGCAGAAAAAGTACAGTTTTGTACCTACCATAAATGTAGATGTCCAATAGGTATGCATCTGCAGTCCTTACATATGGGTTGTCCTGCCTCAGGCAGCCCCTCGGTCGGCCGGATTCCAAAGTCTGGGTCCGGCGTCGGCTGATGTCACCTCCATCCCGACGTCAGAGCGCCTGGGATATAAAAGCGTCAGCCGACGCCATCTTCCTCAGTTTTTCTTGCCCCAGATGCCAGTTGCCCACTAAGTAAGGCTAAATTTGGAGAAATGAAAAATTCCAAACATGCACAGCAATAAAAAACAAATACACCATAAAAGATAACCCCAGCTAGCTAAGAAGAGGGATAGGTATCCAAAATATACCACAGAGGGGTAGGAGGGTGGGAAATCCTGACTGCAGATGCATACCTATCGGACATCTACATTTATGGTAGGTACAAAACTGTACTATGTCCTTCAAGGATGCATCTGCAGTCCTTACATATGGGTAGAATACCATAGCCAAGCTGGGGGAGGTAGGACCTAAAAAAAGGATGGTGTAGCGAACATGCCCTGTAGGACTGCAGTAGCAAAGCCTGCTCTGGATCTGGAATATAAGGGCAAATTGTAATGCTTGGAAAATGTATGCACGGAGCTCCATGTAGCAGTTTCTAAAATGTCCTTTGTAGCCATCCCTCTTAAGAAGGCTGTGGAGGTGGCTGTTGCTCTGGTGGAATGAGGCCTAATGTTAGCTGGCACAGCTTTTCCATGAAAGGAGTAACAGAACCAAATGCAATTTCCTATCCATTTTGAAATTGTCTGTTTGGAAATTGCTTTTCCTTGTATACCAGCAGCATATGCTACAAAGAGTTTGTCAGTTTTTCTGTAAGTCTTAGTTCTGTCCAAGTAGTATCGCAGCTGTCTGTGGATGTCCAAAGTATGCAGAAGTTTCTCTCCTTTATTTTGTGGATTTGGAAAGAAGGTAGGCAGGTGAATAGCTTGATTCAGTGAAACCCTGGATACCACCTTTGGCATGAATGAAGGGTTGGTTCTCAGAGAGACTCTGTCCTGATGAAAAATGAGAAATGGCTGAACTGCCATGAGGGCCTGTAACTCAGATACTCTTCTCGCTGAGGTTATGGTCAGGAGGAAGGCAGTCTTCCAAGACAGGAATTGTAGTTCTGAAGATGCTTCTGGTTCAAAGGGAGGAAGAGTTAATTTTTCCAACATGAAGTTAAGGTCCCATGTAGGCACTGGTGGTTTCCTTGGAGTGTTGATGTTTTTTTCTCTCTCTTAGAAACTATCTTGGCAGAGGATGTGAGAATACAGGTGGGTCAGTGTTGTACTCTGCTGAAATTGCTGAAGCATGAATCTTTATGGAGGAATAAGAAAGGCCATTATGGAGCATTTCAGCCAAGTATTCTAGAATATGTGGAATGCTCATCATTGTCGGATCTTGACCCTTTGCGGTGTTCCAGGTACGAAATCTTTTCCATTTTGCTGAATATGCTTTTCTTGTGGAAGGCTGCCGGGCTTCCATGATGATATCCTGTACCCTCTTGGATAGTTTATCCTGGCGAGGAGTCAAGGTATTCTCCAGGCTGTCAGCTGTAAGGTTTTTAGACTGGAGTGCAGAGTCTTGTAATTGTGCTGTGTCAGAAGAAGTGGCCATTGTGGTAGAGGCCAAGGTTTCGTGCATGACATGCTCCTTAACAGTGGGTACCAGTGTTGTCTTGGCCAGTCCGGGGTTATCAGGATTACTTTTGGTTGCTCTATCCTGATCTTCAGTAAGACCTTGGTCATTAATGGAAGAGGAGGAAATGCATATACTGTTAGTATTCCAGTTGAAGGAGAGGGCATCCACTTTCCATGCTTGAGGATGGTATGTCCTTGTGCAGAATTTCCTCAGTTGATGGTTGTGGTGGGAGGCAAAAAGATCTATGTCCGGCATTCCCCATGCATGTGTTATCTGGAGAAAGATATCTGGGTGCAACATCCATTCGTGTGGATCCATGATGTTTCTGCTCAGGCTGTCCGCCAGTACATTGTCTTTTCCTGGTACGAACTGGGATTGTAGTTCTATATTGAGTTTCAGGAAAGTTCCCACAGATTCATTGCCAGTCTGCAAAGAGGGTATGAATGGGTACCTCCTTGCTTGTTTATGTACCACATAACTGTGGTATTGTCTGTCCTTATTAACAGGTGACCTTGGTGCAGGAAGAGCTTGAAGGCCTCGATGGAATGCATCACTGCCAGCATTTCCTTTTGGTTGATGTGCAGATGCAGTTCTTTTTGTGTCCATTGCCCTTGAATGCATCTGCCCTCCATGTGAGCTCCCCATCTATGGTCTGAGGCATCCGTTGTAATGGTTTGGCTGATATGTGGCTTGCTGAAAGGCAGGCCCATGTTTGACTGGCTCGCTTTTGCCCACCACAGGAATTCCTTTTGAAGGCATGGAATGAGGGGGATCAAAGTTTCTAGACTGTGACTGTGCTGAGACCATAGACTCCTTAGGTACCATTGTAGTTTCCTCATATGCAGCCTTGCTTGTGGAATCAGAAGAATGCAAGATGCCATGAATCCCAGGGCCTGCAGGATCTTCCTTGCAGTTAGCTGGGTTTGTGTTGTCAGATTTCTGAAATAATCCGGTAGTTGTGCTTGTTTTCCTTCTGTGAGAAAAGCCATCTGGGTGTTTGTATCCAGTTTCGCACCCAGGAAAATTATTTGTTGGGATGGAACAAGTCTTGATTTCTGAATGTTGACTGTGCATCCCAAGGCCTGTAGTAGTCGGATGACATAGTTTAAGTGTTCTACCAGTGTTTGCTGGCTGTCCGCTTGTATGAGGCAGTCGTCCAGGTATGGGTAAATTTGAATCCCCTGAAGTCTGCAATGTGCAACTACTGATGTAAGGCATTTCATGAATACTCTGGGTGCAGTAGACAAGCCAAATGGCAATGCTGAGAATTGATAATGCTCTGAACCTGCAAGAAATCTGAGGTGTCTTCTGCAACTTTGTCTGATAGGGACATGCAGGTATGCCTCCTTGAGGTCTAGAGTTACCAGCCAGGACCCCTTGCCCAGTATGGGAAGGAGTTGCTGTAAGGTAAGCATCTTGATTTTGGCACGATGAGGTAAGTATTCAGTGCGGACAAGTCCAGTATTGGCCTCCATTGCTTTTCTTTTCTTGGAACAAGGAATAGTCTGGAATAAAATCCTTGGCCTTGTTCTGTGTGAGGAACCCTTTCTATTGCTCTCATTTAAAGTAGCTTGGAAATTTGTTTGAAAGCCTCTGCCCTTTGGTTTGGTGGCAGGTTTGGCATGCCTTGTCTTTTTGGTAATGTATGAAAATGGAATCTGTATCCTTTGTCTATTATTTGCAGTATCCATTTGTCCTTTGTAATACTGTGCCAATTTTTTGAGAATAAAGATAGCTTTCCGCCCAAAGGTGCTTCCAATTGAGCCCTGGTTGGTGGGGTCATAGTCAAGTCATTGAGATGGTCCTTGTGTAGTAGTTGTAGGTCCTGCAGTACCTCTCTGGTTAGGAGGCTGCCATTGACGTCCTCTGTAGGAGCCTCGAGCTTGCCCCCTACCTCTGGCACGCCTGTTTCTGCCTCTTTGAACTCTGTTTGTGTCCGGAAAGGACCAATTCTTAGAAGGCCAATTTCTGCTGAATCTTCGTGGCTGGACCTGTAGGAAATCTTTGACTGTTTGTACTGATTTAGCCTTTTCCTCAAATTTCTTTAAGACCTCTTGAGCCGTGGAGCCAAATAACTTTTGCTTTTCCAGCGGAGCATCCAGAAGCTTTGCTTTAACATGATCTGGCAGTGTTTGTTCCTTCAGCCAAGCATGTCTACGTATGACTGCACCTGTCATTGCTGACCTACATGAAGCTTCCAATGCATCATAACCACACTGCAAGAAATGGTTGCTAACCTGCTGGGAGTTATGTACCAGATCCTGAAGTGCCTTGCGATCTAGGGGTTCAGGTGAAGAAAGTTTTCTATGCTATTCATCTAACAAATACTCTTGGTACTGTATCATATGGAATTGACAATTTAATGCCCTCATAGAAAGAGTGGAAGAAGTACACACCTTTTTACCCCATCTCTCTAAAGCCCTGGACTCCCTTTCAGAAGGGAGTGGGTTCTTAGTAGTGGTGGTTGCAACCCCTTTAGGGCCCTGGGAAATAGTTTCTGGGTCAGCGGAGTGGCCCTTGTAAAGGAAATGATGCAAGTCTGGGACCCTGTAGTACCTATCGGGTTTGACAGGAGCCGGAGGAAGGGAGTCAGGGGAAATACTTGACTCAGAGTACACATCATCAATGACATTTAAAACAGGAGGAATAGCCAAAGGTCTATGCTGAGGTAAATGCAAAAAAGTTCTTAATCTCTTCCTGGAGTCAGAGAATTCCTGGCCCTGCCATTTGAAATGCTCTCTCATGGAGTGGAGGGTCTCCCCAAAGGACAACTCTTCAGGAGGGGAGGCCGAGGGTATAGATTCCTCTGCATCAGAATCCTCGTAGGCCGTAAAGGCCTCCTCCTGGTAGTCTGATAGGGCAGAGTCATCTGAGGCCTCATCAGAAGACTGGGGATCTGTCTGCTCAACCCTGGGCCTTTTGTCTTGAGGAGGTTGAGAGCCCCTGTCCAGATGTGGCTGAGAGCCCCTAATTAGGGAAATAAGGTCCTCAGCTAAACTTAAAATCTGAGAACCGGTAGTGGATCTCTGAGGAATAGTCTTGGGAGGGAGAGATTTAGGCTGTTTAGCAGCTTTAGCACGTGTAAATGCCTTTATGGACATGGATACAGGAGGCCTGGCTGCCCCACGTGCTGGAGTAGTCTTATCTAGAGAAATGGTGTCGGATATTTCCAGAGCACCGGTTTCAGTAGGAAATTCTATAACCGACTCAGAGGTGGCCTCCGGGGCCGAGATTGTCGGTTGTGCGGTTTCCTCGGTCGGAAGCAACGAGGATTCAGTTTCGGCAGAGACAGAGACACTCGCAGTAGGCCTGGGCGTGGTTTCGGCCGAAACCATGGACCGCGTGTCAGTCCTTGCCCTTCCGTTTTTTGGGTAAATGAGGAGTCGGAAGCTCCGACTGCATAGTGTAACAGTATTTTTCCCCAAAAAATTCCTCTGCAAACTCTGCCCGACGCCTAAGAGTGCGTCTATTTAAAGAAGCACAGGCTGCACAGGCCGAGACGTCGTGGTCTGGGCCTAGGCAGGGTAGGCAGTAAGAGTGGAAATCCTTATGAGGTATTTGCTTCCCACAAGATAAACAATTATTAACTTTAACAGTCTGATCTGACATCGGCTGAGGCAAGAAAAAGAGTCCCCAACGGGGTACTTAGCTTTTTGAAGTCTTCGGTTAGCTGAAATCACAGGAGCTGGCCGACCGGCACTTGCGAACTGCTTCTGCTTCGGGCACTGCGCGGCAAGAAAGACTGAGGAAGATGGCGTCGGCTGACGCTTTTATATCCCAGGTGCACTGACGTTGGGATGGAGGCAACATCAGCCGACGCCGGACCCAGACTTTGGAATCCGGCCGACCGAGGGGCTGCCTGAGGCAGGACAACCCATATGTAAGGACTGCAGATGCATTCTTGAAGGACATCTGGTTTCCTGTGGGAATATGTCCTGAGGCCCTTGCACCCGGTGTCAGTTAGGTGCGACTTGTGAAAACAGTGTACCAGAGGAGGGCGGGGGGATAGACAGCACAGTATCATCAGCAGAAGCCACAGCCTTCTCCATCAGTTGAAAGGCTGGTCCACCTGAAGAGGGGTGAGTGTCCAGGACAGGGGTCACCCCTTCCCTAAGTGGCTCAGCCTGACGACTCGGAGTCCCCGGATGGCTGTGGAACAGCAAATTACGCGTGTCACAACTGTCATCCTGGGTCGTAGCAAAATTCTCCTGCCATGAAGGCAACTGCAGTTCCTTAGTGAGATCCTTAAAGGGAACCGCAGAGGGGGAAGACTGTGCTATATCAATGGACTTCAAAGGCAATGAAGGAGGAGAACAAGAAGGGGTCTTTGGAGATGGGTGATCACCTCCCAAGGAAGGATAGGTCCTGGGGGGCGGGATACCTCTGGCCAGAAGTACTTGATCCACAAGACGCAACACATCATGTTCGGAAAGGCTTCTAGTGGACCTCATGGAGACTGAGGAAGAAACGGGTCTGTCCACAGAAGAGACTAGCTCGGTGCCCACCTCACCAGTCTGCACCGAGAAAAACAGTGCCGAAAGAGACTGGACTACGGGTGTCTGCACAGAGGAAATCATTGGTGGCGAGGTCAGTCTGCACTGACACAAGGATCAGTGCCGAAGTGGTTGCCAGTACCGAAGCTGGAACCGATAAAATTGGAGCCAATAACAGAGATGTCGGTTCAGAGTAAGATGTCGGAGCCGACGTGGTCAAGGTCTGCACTGACTGAATGGTCAGTGCCGATGTAGTAGTCATAATAGTCTGAAGAGAGGAGCCCCTCGGTGCCGATATAGTAAAGGCTACAGGAGAAGACGGAGCCGAGATCACTGATGGTGCCGAAGGTCTGGGCACCGAAAGCACTGGGGCTGACTGACTGAGCTCTGAAGCAGAAACTTTAGCCTTCTTAGGTCTTTTGATTGGCGGGAGTCCCCAGCCGGGGACGAAGGCAAAGACTTGGCCTTAGTAGGATTATCCAAAATTTTCTTATGGGCTCTAGGTGGGGTTGAAGCCTCCGACCCAGAAATAGCCTCTGAAAAGGGAGATTGGAGAGGTCCCTTCAGCAACAACTTATTTTTCCTTTCCAACAAGGTTCTGTTAGAAAAATTTTTACAAATAGCACAGGGCGGGTCAACAAATAAGTGGAACACATCCAAGCAATAAATGCACAAAGTGTGTGCATCTGATGTAGGTAATTTGTGTCCACAATCAGAACACCTTTTAAATCCCAGACTACCTTTCTTCTCTGCCACGATAGAAAAAGGGGGTAGTAAAAGGGTACCAGAAATGGTACAAAAGAATACCCGAAGGTATGAAGAAAAGTAAGAGATTACCAATGATGGTAAGGGAGAAATATCTCGCGGTAAAAGGTACAGAGTAAAGAGAAGAAAACTCAAAAAAAAAAATGGTCACTAAATGCGATAGGAGACAACAAAATAGAAATTTTTCTGACAGAAAAAGTTATATATATGACTAGTCTGACAACAAATATCTATACTTATCTCAAGAGAAGCAGATTGCCACGACTGAAAGGCAACACGGCAAACGAAATCGAAGGTAACAGGGAGAGGGGGATTATGGGTAAGAGTTTAGCTTGAGAGTTTGTAGCTGATGCGAGCTTAGAAAATGGCCGGCTCGGTTCCGAGGTCGGAACTGATACACATACGTAAGGAATGAACGAGGATTAACAATATCAGATTGATTATTATAAAATGAGATAAAATAACAGGAAGAGGGATCTTTAGAAAAGGGAAGGAACAAATTACATAGAAATAAATTGCAATTGTGAGAGCAATACATGCATAATTATGCTCGGGAGGAAGAGGAGTGAGGTTTGAGGGAAGGCAGAAATTCATCGATTTAAGCAATGCAGAACTGATGATAAACATTTCCACTATGCATGGTGAAATCCTGTTGCTATAATTTTATGAATTATATCATCCTGTTAAAGTTATTATAAATGTACCAGTAGGTGATTACTGTACATCTAGGAAATTAGAATGTATGTTTAGCTTTAAATGGGGCTGTATTAGTGTTGCATTTTGTGAAATTAAATGTCTGAATCGAGTTAAAGGGATTTTGCCTGTTCATAGGTAGGTACTAGGCTATCGGCCCAAGGGCCTAAGTAAGCCTAGCCAACAAGGTTCTCTGGCTTATGCCACCCAAGAAAGCTATTTTCCTGTGCCCCTGTCGAGCAGAGACATCAAAGTGATCCCCTGGGTGTATTTTCTATTTCCCATCCACTTATCAAGATTTTTCTTGAAGAGTGCTAATGAGGAACTTTGCTTGACATAGATGGGTAGCTTGCTCCAGAGTATGGGACTTTATTCCTCCAGCATGTACTATTTATTGTGGTGACAAGGTATAGGCCCCTAGAGCATATAGCTCGGAGGGATTGGGATTTCTTTAGGTGCAGCATGTCCAACAGCTCTGGGTTTGACATAGCTTTATATGTTAGGCAAAGATCACCTCGGAATAGGCGATATGCTACGGAGTAAAGCTAGAGCTTTTTGAGACAGTCAGCGTAGGGCATTTGTTTGAGACCAGTAATCCTCTTTGTGAGGTACTTCTGTGGCCTTTCCAGCTGCTACAGAGGTCTTGTGAGGTACATTCCAAAAGGGGCATTGTACTCTATAATGGGTCTAATGAATGTCAAGTAGAAGGGAACAATGACCTCTTTTTTCCTAGATGAGAACCCTTTTGTGATGAGGTGTGCCACGTAGAAGGATTTCCTGACTACTGTGGCAATGTGATTATCAAAGGAGAGACTACTGTCCACCTGGGTCCCCAGGTCTCATCACACATTTAGCATTAAGTAGATTGCCGCCTATGTGGTAGTTCATGGGTATAGAGGTTTTACCAAAGGGGATGACAATGCACATTTTGGCAGTGAGCTCGAGGCCATGGCTCTGACACCAGGCATTTGTCTCAGTGAGGCCATTCTGTAGGATATCCACATCATTTGGGGACAACTATGGCTCCTAGTTTGCAATCATCTGTGAACTTCATTAGCCAGAGGCCTTCTGCATTTGGTATCTAGGAGAGGTCCAAGGACTGAACCCTGTGGTACTCCACTTGTCACCGGTTTGAAGTCAGATTTGGAGTCTGCAACTTTTACAATGTGGGTTCTGTCAGTGAACCAATTGGCAACCCATCTTGTGACGTAGGGATTTATACCTAGTTTACTGAGTTTAGCTATAATTCCAGAATGGGGGATGGTGTCGAAAGCCTTGGCAAGGTCAAGATAAGCACCTTACCATCATCTACAGCTTTGATGGCTGCCTCAAAGAAGTCGATCAGGTTCAGGAGGCATGATCTGCCTTTCACAAACCCGAACTGGGTGGGGTCCAGAGTTTGGAGGTTACCAATGTCTTTGTTTATGAGTTCTATGATGATGCATTCCATGGCCTTACAGACTAGGCTCGTCAGGCTATGTGTACAAACTCTCTCTTTAATGTAAAAAAGAATATTACACCCCTACAGCCTCCCTGTACAGTAGAGTCTCAGAATGTCTTGACAGCACCACTGACTCACTCTGGTCTATCTACAGAGTTCCTTCTAGGAAAGATCTAAAAGCTGCAGTGCATAACTTGAGGTGACCAGGTACAGACACCCTTGGTCCTTTGTAATGGTTTTCCAAGCCAGGGTGAACTCTGAGAACTGGCTGCAAGTAGCTGATACAGAATATAATCAGGAATACTGTGGCTCAACTGACAGAGTTGTCTCTCTTGGAAAAACTTAGCAGAAAAGAAGAAAGAATTGTATAAAACATTTGGACCTTCCTTATGTGGTGAGGAGGATTCTTTATCTTTTCTGGACTAGTTTGATTTACATAAACAGAGCAGAGGGATCAGAAGCATCCTCCAACCATGGGTTTTGAGAGGCAGGCTGAAGGAAATACTTCCTTAATCTAGGCTTTCAAGATAGTTTCCAGGCTACTACTTTAGGGAGGGCAATCTCAACAATAATCACCCTGCAAAGGCACATTTCTGAAGCTATAGTCTTAGCTCAGCATCAGCACAATCATAATCGCGACAGGCTACATGAACATCCACCTTAAAAATTGTTGAGCCCAAACTTAAAAGTGGTCTGCCAACTTTCCCACTGCCTGATCCAACAAGGAGGACTGGAACCTAGATATGCAAGATGAAAATTTGATGGTCTTAAGCCACAATATGGAAGGGTAACATACTCTCAGTGCATTTGTTCAGAGTCTTGGACTCTGTTTGGTGACAGGGTAAAGAAATATGGCCAATGGATCCAATGTTGGACTTGACAGATAACACTGCAGTCAACTGTAAGATGCTTGGGGGGTGATTTTACTTGCGTAGCTAGGGGCTTGTGAATGTATCTACCTTCTTGGGAGCTTCATAGAAAAAGACATTTAGATCTCCAGGATAAAATCTCTGAGGACTTATTCCATAGACTAAATGTTCCAGGATTATACCTAGACAATTATTTGGACAAGAAAGAAGTGATAAAGGCAGCCTAAAATGGAATAAATGAACCTCAATGTTCTGCAAGATGATGGGTTACTGGAGAAGCTAAAGGGAGAAGAGGCTTCATCTTCCACGTTCTTCTCAGAAACAATGGCCTATAGGAATCCAGACTTCTTAAACAAGCCTGGGAGGAAGTGAAGTGAATCTCACTCTTACCCTCAAATGCAGAAGCGAATTGTGTACAGTCTTAAATCGGGGTGGGGGGTGCACTTAACAACTTAGCAGTTGGTCTACATGGAAACACAGCATAAGTATGCAGCAAGTAAAATCTTTGTGCACAGCAAAGGTCTGTGCTGGGCTTAACTCATTCACTTCAATGGAGCTCAGGAAGTCTGTACTGTAAATTCCAGTGGGCTGACTCCGCCTTTTGACAGAATCAAATTATGTCCTCACATTTCAAACAAATGTTCATAGCTCTGGAACCACAGAGGCTATGAAAGTAGTATAAATGGCAAACCTTCAGCACACACTATTTTTGTAGTGGTAGCATTCTTTATGTTCTAGGTGTTAAACTGAATTTTATAAGTCACACTAAACACAGTAACTATTGTTTGTAATATTTTGTAAACTTACAATATCTCAGCAACCACTCAAGGGACACACAAACTCTCAGCATCATTGTATTCATCTAGCCAAGAGCTTTCATACGAGGCAAAGCTCTGTCTGCATTACTTGGTTGTTGAAATATTTAGAAAAATGTGAAAATTATATCTATGTAAATTAATCTTTCTTTATTTGCAGTAGACAGAGGTCAACATTTAACACAGTTGAGTTTGCCATTGTGTAAGCTTTAAGATGAAATCTTTTAAAACCTTGTACATAGCATGGTTTTGGAATTAATTGTGCAAATACAAACAAGTAATATTTCACGCCTAGAGGCGTCAGTAGGAGTTAACTGCAGATGTACATGGAGGCGTCACTTGGCTGTAATGAGTTAATGTTGGCATCAACCCATTCTCCCAAAAGTGTGATCCTGTAGCTGTGATTCAAGCTTCCATCAAATATGAAACATCTGCTATCCAGGCAGTGCACAAGCATTGGTGGAGTATGACCAGAGGCCTCCACTCTACCTGAGACAGCACAGTTGGCTGAGACAGCAGTACTGGAGCAAGAGGCCTCAGTATCCAGTAATTCACTTTCTGCACGGGTACTTTGAGAAAACGCTTCACAAGATCAGGTCCACTGTCCTTGAGCTCAGACCAATTAACCAAGAGATGATTGCATCAACATCTTGAAGTGCACTCCGCAAAGTGATAACTAGGGACACACTTCTTTCTAGTATCTATTCATCTGTCCCATGACAGACTTCAGCCCATAACATGTCGAAGTCAAACTCAGCATCTCCATGACCTAGAAGACATTTTTTTACCAGTGGACATACCTCAAGAAGGGCTAGGTTTAGACCAACTTTCTAAGTTTCTGTTTTTATAACAGTGATCTGGGGGTGTCCTAGAGATGCACACAGAATTTCCTCATCAATCCTCAACCAGGAGTTTTCAACTACAGCCACACAAAGTCACATGGAAGATGTACATATTTTCCCTTCAATATCTCTGACCGCCTGAGTTCAAATACTAGCACTTGTCAGAGCTTGATGTTGTGTTTCTTCTTAAAACAATATAGACAATGCTAGTGTGGGTCTTGACCAGTAACCTGTAAGGTCACAGAAACCATACAGTGTTTAAATCTAAATACAAAAAGTGTGAATCTTCCATTAACATACATAGGATCAACATCAAAACTGTAAGAATGGCAGAAAAAAAAGCCCCAGTGGTTAGCAGAATATGTCACAGCATGTGCTGGTGCCAAACACAGAGCACAGGATCCTATGAGAAATGTCCAGACTGACTGGTGTTCAGGAAGAATCCTGCTACATGGCCCATCAAGGAAGTTGCCCAATGTTAAATAACTTGGTTATACCCTTTTATTCCACACCTTCTCATACCTCGTGGGAATGAGAACCATACCAAAAAAAAAAAATGCCTAAATGGGGACATATGTAGCATTTAACCCTTGTTCATATTCAGGAAGTGGATGAATTCTGAGTTGTGTGCTTTCTGAAAACAGTATCAGAAGCAGCAGCCCTGAAGACAGAAGTGACTCTGTTATAACCACGTTAGAGAGTATATATGCCAATTATTCCAGTTCTCTATTCCACTTAAGATGTTTATTCCCTTACAGAAACCTCAGAAATGCCTTAAGGGATTCATTAATGCTTCAAAACCTCTATCAGACAGATATAAGCCATACATATCAGATCGTTTATAGTCCTAAAGCCTAGGGTAGCAAATAGTCACAACTTCTTGCTTACATTATCAATGGCTCTTCTTTCACTCGACCGATTAAGAGACATGCAGGCTTAAGATATCTCAGAAGCAGCTGTATCAGCCACAATGAATTTATCTAGATATTTGTACCAATGCCCTACAAAACATGTTCTTTTAAAAAGTAGCTGTGAGCTAAGCGCTTGGGAGAAAGAGAATGAATGACAGGAATTGACAGAGGTTTAGGTTTGCCAAGCTTTGGCAGCTCGGCATATTTTTTCTTAGGTAAGGATAGCTCTTTAGCATCTAATTTAAAGTGATTTCAGGGAGCTCCAGTGCACATCAGTTTTAAGATATCAATACTTATTCAATCTTACTTTAAATTAATTCTCACTCTTCTTGACTTATGGATTTAAATTACGTCTTATTTTAACATTTGCTTTATTATACTGATGCTTAGTTTCTAAATAAATCTCAACCTGAACCTTGGATTTAGTGTCTAAGCAAGACACACCACATGGGAGTGGAAAGAGTTAGAATACAAGGAATTCTAATCCCAAAGGAGGATTATACCTGGTTTGCATAAAATCGCCCATCCATCTTCATCTAAAAAGTACAGTTGTGTACACCTACCATAAATGTAGATGTTCGAGTGTCTTCACTGTTGCAGTCATGACTGTAGGGTTCCTCCCTGCTGGCAGGCAGCCCTCGGTCAGCCAGAATTCCAAAGTCTGGGTCCGGCGTCGGCTGTTCAACCATGCTCCCTGACGTCAGAGCGCCAGGAGTATAAGGCTGACAGCCGACGCCATCTTCTCCAGTTTTTCTTGCCCCAGATGTCAGGAGTCCCAAAATGAAAAAGGTCCCATCACCTTTGCAAATACACCTCAGAAGAATGGTGAAAAAAGGAAATACACAAAAGTAAAAACAAGAGGGGACAGGAGGGAGGGAGGGAAACCCAGACTGCAACAGAGAAGACACTAACATCTACATTTATGGTAGGTGTACACAACTGTACTATGTTCATAGTGTTTCACTGTTGCAGTCATGACTGTAGGGTAGAATTCCAAAGCTGAAAGAAAGGGGGTGGTCATGAAGAAGGGGCGGCTAAAAGGCCCTGCAAGACTGCAGAGGCAAAGCCTGCCCTAGACTTAGAGTAGAGAGGTAGATTGTAGTGCTTAGAAAAAGTATGCACAGAACTCCAAGTTGCAGCCTCCAAAACGTCCTTAGTAGGAACTCCCCTGAGGAAGGCCGCAGAAGTGGCAGCAGCTCTGGTGGAATGAGTCCATATACTCCCCGGGATTTGCTTTTCATGGTGAGAATAACAAAATCTGATTCCATGAGCAATCCATTTAGAAATGGTCTGTTTTGAAATGGCCTTACCTTGGGAACTTGAAGCATAAGAAACAAAAAATTGTTCTGATTTTCTGATGTCCGTGGTTCTGTTCAGGTAAAAATGTAGTTGTCTGTGTACATCCAAGGAATGTAAGATCCTTTCCCCTTTATTTTGAGGAGAGGGGAAAAAAGTTGACAAGTGGATAGTTTGATTCAAAGCCACTTTGGAAACCACTTTAGGCATGAAAGTAGGATTAGTCCTCAAAGATACCCTGTCTTGATGAAAAATAATGTAAGGTTCTACAGCCATAAGGGCTTGTAACTCTGAAACTCTCCTGGCAGAGGTTAGTGCTAACAGGATAGCTGTCTTCCAAGATAAAAACTTGATGTCAGAAGAAGCGGCAGGCTCAAAAGGAGGCAAGGTTAGTTTTTCCAAAACATAGTTGAGATCCCAAGCAGGAATGGGAGGAGATCTAGGAGATCTTAAGTTCTTAGCTCCTCTGAGGAACTGCCTCATGAGCTGGTGGGAAAAGATGGGAGGGTCTGTATTATAATGAGCAGAAATAGCAGAGGCATGGATCTTAATGGAAGAGAAAGAGAGACCCTTGTGTAAGGGATCTGTCAAGTAAAGTAAAATTAAAGAAATGTTAGGAAGAAGAGGATCAGAATCCTGAGCCTGCATCCAGGAACAAAATCTTTTCCATTTTCCTGCATAAGATTTTCTAGTACTAGGACGTCTGGCTTCCAAAATGACATCCATAACCTGCTTGGGTAGGAAAGAAGAAATTAAGGGTCCTGGATTAACCAGGCCAGCAGGCTGAGAGTTCTGACATGAGAGTGTAGAACCCGACCCTGATGCTGGGACAGAAGGTTCAGAAACTGAGGTAAAATCCAAGGGGGCTCCAGGCATAGGTTTTTTAGAGTCGGATAACAAAACTGCCGAGGCCAATTTGGAGCCAACAAGATTATCATCTTGGGTTTGTCCTGTTTTATCTTCAATAAAACTCGTGGAAGAAGAGGTAGAGGTGGAAAGGCATATCCCGAGAGGCTCCTCCAACTGAATGAATGACAGGGCATCCACTTTCCAAGCTTCTCCGTGGAAAGTCCTGGTGCAAAAAGTCTGTATCTGATGATTTTAGGTGGGATGCAAAGAGATCTATGTGAGGACATCCCCATACTGCTGTTATCATCCTGAATATTTTGGTGTCCAGCATCCACTCGTGTGGATCCAAAAGGTTTCTGCTCAAACTGTCTGCCAGCAAGTTTTGTTTCTCTGGTAGAAACTGAGCTTGAAGATCCAGATTGCAAGCTAGTGCTGTGTTCCATAAAACCATGGCTAGTCTGCAAAGGGGGTAGGAATGAGATCCCCCTTGCTTGTTTATGTACCACATAACTGTGGTGTTGTCTGTCCGTATTAGTAGTTGTCCTGGTTGTATGAGATTCCTGAAGGCCAATAGAGCTTTCTGAACGGCTAACATTTCCTTTAAGTTGATATGCAGGTGCATCTGATCCTTTGTCCAAAGGCCCTGCAAACAACTGGCCAGAAAATGGGCTCCCCAAGCATAATCCGAGGTGTCCGTGGTTAGAACTTGTGAGGCAGGAGGTAGACGGAAGGGCTTCCCTTTGTTTACAGCACATGCCCTGGACCACCAAAGAAATTCCTTTTGAAGGCAAGGAAGGACGGGAATCAGTATGTCCAAACTGTGGCAATGCTGAGACCATACACTTTTTAGGTACCACTGTATTTTCCTCAGGTGTAGTCTTGCATATGGCACGAGAAGGATGCAGGAGGCCATGTAACCCAAAGCCTGAAGGAATTTCCTTGCAGATAGATGGGTTAGAGTTGCCAAGGCTTTGAAAGTTGATGCCAGCTATAATTGTTTTTCGGATGTCAGAAATGCCATCTGGGTTGTAGTGTCTAGTAAAGCACCCAGAAAAGTTATCTGTTGTGATGGTGTCAAATTTGACTTTATGTTTACAGAGAATCCCAGGAATTTGAGGAGGCTTTATACAAAGTCCAGATGCTGGAGTAAAACATCCTTGCTGTCTGCCTGAATTAGACAATCGTCCAGATAAGGGTAAATTTGAATTCCCTTGAGTCTGCAGTAAGCTACTACTGGAGCCAGGCATTTGGTGAAGACCCTGGGCGCAGTAGACAATCCAAAGGGCAGCGCAGAGAATTGAAAGTGCCTCGATCCGGCCTTCAACCCGAGGTATTTTCTGCGATCCTGCCTGATGGGAATGTGTAGATATGCCTCCTTTAAATCCAAAGTTACCATCCAAGCATCTTTGGACAGCATTGGAAGTAGCTGCTGTAGAGTCAGCATCTTGAATTTTGGAATCTCTAGAAAGGTGTTCAAGACCGACAGATCCAGAATGGGTCTCCAAGAGTTTTGCTTCCTTGGGACTAGAAAGAGCCTCGAGTAAAAACCTTTTCCCATCTCTGAAAGAGTAACTAGTTCTATGGCATTCATAGCCAAAAGAGCTTACACCTGGTTTAAGGCCTCCTTCCATTGATGTTTTGGAAGGTCTGGCCATCCGCTTGGCCTTGGCAAGGTATGAAAATGGAATTTGTAGCCTCTAAAATCACAACACACACCCATTTGTCTTGGGTTATTTGAGTCCAATGTTGATAAAAAAGAGAGAGTTTTCCTCTGAGAGGGGCTTCCAGGTAAGACGTTCCTGTAGCCCAACAGAGGGAGTTCATTGAGTTTGTTTCCTTTGAGATTGTGACCTGTCCTCTCCTCCCCTAGGGGTGGAAGCAGTCCACTGTCTTGGTCTGTAAGCAGCTTGTGTTTGAGGCCTCCCTCTGGAGCGTCTATATCTACCCCTCTGAGGCCTGTCTGAAGAGGGAAAGGACCAATTTTTTGAAGGCCAATTCCTGCTAAATCTAGGTGGCTGTACTTGTAAGAAATCTTTAACTGTTTGCATGGATTTCGCCTTATCCTCCATCTTTTTAATCACCTCTTCAGCTTTAGATCCAAACAAAACATTATGCTGAACAGGAGCATCCAATAATTTAGCCTTTACTTGTTCAGGTAAATTTTGTTCCTTTAGCCATGCATGTCTTCTAATGACTGTGCCGGAGGCCGCAGCTCTACAAGAAGCCTCCAAGGCATCAAATCCACAGTGTAAACCATGCTTCCCAACCTGTTCGGTGGCATGCAATAAGTCATGTAATTCCATATCTGCACAGGCAGAAATGGAGGTAAATTTCTGTTTCAAGACAGACAAGAGAAATTGCTGGTATTTAAGCATATGAAACTGACAGTTTAAAGCCCTAATGGACAAAGTAGCAGAAGTGTATACCTTTTTGCCCCATCTTTCTAAGGATCGAGAATCCTTTTCAGTAGGAATGGGATTTTTGGCAGAAGCAGCCTTAACTCCCTTAGGACCCTGAGAAATGGTTTCAGGGTCAGCCGAAGGGTTCTTGTATAAAAACTGATGGGAATCAGGAACCCTGTAATATCTATCAGGCTTAACAGGAGCAGGAGGGAAAGAGTCAGGGGTTAAGTTAGCTTCCGAAAAGGCATCATCCACAATATCCAAAACAGGAGGAATAGCCAGGGGCCTATGTTGGGGAAGAAGAAGAACGTCAGTCTTTTCTTGGATTCCGAATACTCCTGTCCCTCCCAGTGGAAATGTTCCCTCATTTCATGCAAAGTTTCCCCAAAAGAGAAATCCTCAGGAGGAGAAGCTGAAGGAATAGATTCTTCAGCATCAGAATCCTCATAAGGAGGGAAAGAATATTCCTGATCAGAAGAAGAAACTGAGGAAACATAAGCCTGATCAGAGGAATCACAATAAAACATCCTGCCTTGGCCTTTTGTCTGGAGGGGGATGAGAACCCCCTAATCATAGTAAGTAAATCCTCCGCCATCTTGAGTAACTGTTTCTGTGACTTGGGAGCCGGTTCTGAAGAGGCCTGAGTTGAAGTATTTGATTTAGAAGGAGTCTTTGCCTTTGTCTTTGGCTTTGCCTTTACTAGAAGCTGAGTAGGCCTGAAAACCCCTTCGGAAGCCAGTACCTGCACAGCGGCTCCGGACCCATCCGAAGGAGCATTGTCCGAAGGTCCTGCAACAGAGATATTTAAAGGCCTAGTTGGCTCCTCATGAGAGTCCGTTTTGGCCGTCTGTTCTGAAATGGCCGACGACAGGGGCTGCAAAAGTGCCTCACTGACGATGGCTGAACCTGAAGCTGGCTCCGCATGTGCGCTATCATCAGATTTGGACCCCGGAGGCCTGTCTTTATCCTTGCGACATTTGTGAACTCCGGTAGCCGGAACCGTATCTGACGACATTTTGTAGTTAAAGCGCCTACCGAAGTAATGAAAAGCAAAATCGTACCTTCGCTTAATTGTACGTTGATTGAAATTAGCACAAAACCGACAACTAGCTACGTCGTGGTCAGGGCCTAAACAAGGAATACAGTGAGAATGAAAATCCTTATGAGGTATTTGCTTCCCACAAGAAATACAATTAACTTTTTCTGACATCGGAGTGGAGCAAGAAAAAAGTTTTCCCAACGGGGTACTTAGCTTTGAGTGGAGAAGAAGTCTTCGGACCGCAGTATATAGGAAAATTCGTCAGAAGTCAACCAACCGGCACTTGCGAACTGCTATCACCGCACGGCAAGAAAGACTGGAGAAGATGGCGTCGGCTGTCAGCCTTATACTCCTGGCGGTCTGACGTCAGGGAGCATGGTTGAACAGCCGACGCCGGACCCAGACTTTGGAATTCTGGCCGACCGAGGGCTGCCTGCCGGCAGGGAAGAACCCTACAGTCATGACTGCAACAGTGAAACACGATGAACATCTGGAAAATGGAGTAAGGGAAGATGTAGGTCTTTTAGCATTAAGAATCCCAAAGAATTGAGGCTTGAAAAGAGATGCTGAACCATGAGTAGCTCTTTAAAGTAATTAAAGGACTTCTATACACAAATTCTGAATAATCTAATGTTGCACCTGCAGTTGCTGTAGAGACCCAGGTGGACTGCCCTATCATCAAGTATCAAAAGTCTACCTACAATAAAAGTACAGTTGTGTACACTTACCATAAATATAGATGTTAGAGTGTCTTCACTGTTGCAGTCATGGCTGTAGGGTTCTCCCCTGCCGGCAGGCAGTCCTCGGTCGGCCAGAATCCCAAAGTCTGGGTCCAGCGTCGGCTGCTCAGCCATGCTCCCTGACGTCAGAGCGCCAGGAGTACAAAGCTGACAGCCGACGCCATGTTCTCCAGTTTTTCTTGCCCCAGATGTCAGGTGTTCCAAAATGAGTAAGATCCCATACCCTTTGCAAATACACCTCAGAAGAAGGGTGAAGAAGGGAACCACACAAAAGAAAAAATAAGAGGGAACAGGAGGGAGGGTAACCCAGACTGCAACAGTGAAGACACTCGAACATCTACATTTATGGTAAGTGTACACAACTGTATTATGTTCATCGTGTTTCACTGTTGCAGTCATGACTGCAGGGTTGAATCCCAAAGCAGAATAAAAGGGAGGTGGTCATAAAGTAGAGGGGGTGGATAAAAGGCCCTGCAAGACTGCAGAAGCAAAGCCTGCCCTAGATTTAGAGTAGAGAGGTAGATTGTAGTGCTTAGAAAAAGTATGCACTGAACTCCAAGTTGCAGCTTCCAAAATGTCTTTGGTAGGAACTCCCCTGAGGAAGGCAGCTGAAGTGGCAGCAGCTCTGGTAGAGTGAGTCCTTATACTCCCTGGGATTTGCTTTCCATGGTGTGAATAGCAAAATCTGATTCCATGAGCAATCCATTTAGAAATGGTCCGTTTTGAAATGGCTTTACCTTGGGAACTTGAAGCATAAGAAACAAACAATTGCTCTAATTTCCTGATGTCCTTGGTTCTGTCCAGGTAAAAACGTAGTTGTCTGTGTACATCCAAGGAATGCAAGATCCTTTCCCCCTTATTTTGAGGACTGGGGAAAAAAGTTGGCAAGTGAATAGTTTGATTTAAAGCCACTTTGGAAACCACCTTAGGCATGAAAGTAGGATTAGTCCTTAAAGACACCCTGTCTTGATGAAAAATAATATAAGGTTCCTCAGCCATGAGAGCTTGCAACTCCGAAACTCTCCTGGCAGAGGTCAGAGCTAACAGGATGGCTGTCTTCCAAGATAAAAACTTGATGTCAGATGTGGCAGCAGGCTCAAAAGGAGGTAAGGCGAGTTTTTCCAAAACATAGTTGAGATCCTAAGCAGGAATGGGTGGAGATCTAGGGGGCCTTAAGTTCTTAGCTCCTCTGAGAAACTGTCTCATGAGCTGGTGGGAAAAGATTGGAGGGTCTGTATTATAATGAGCAGAAATAGCAGAGGCATGTATCTTTATGGAAGAAAAAGAGAGACCCTTATGTAAGAGGTCTGTCAGGTAAAGTAAAATCAGAGGAATGTTAGGAATAAGAGGATCCGAATCCTGAGCCTGCATCCAGGAGCAAAATCTTTTCCATTTTCCTGCATAAGATTTTCTAGTGCTAGGACGTCTGGCTTCTAAAATGACATCCATAACCTGCTTGGGTAGGAGAGAATGAATCATAGACCCTGGATTAACCAGGCCGCCAGGCTGAGAGTTTTGACATGGGAGTGCAGAACCTGACCCTGGTGTTGGGACAGAAGGTTCGGAGTCTGTGGTAAAACCCAAGGGGGCTCCAGAGAAAGTTTTTTCAGTGTTTGGTACCAAAACTATCAAGGCCAATTTGGGGCCAGCAAAATTATCATCTTGGGCTTGTCCTGTTTGATCTTTAATAACACCCGTGGAAGAAGAGGTAGAGACGGGAAGGCATACCCAGAGAGGTTTCTCCAACTGAATGATAGTGCATCCACTTTCCAAGCTAGTTCGTGGAATGTCCTGGTGCAAAAAATCTGTAGTTGATGATTGAGGTGGGATGCAAAGAGGTCTATGTGAGGACATCCCCAGACTGCTGTAATCATCTTGAATATTTCGGTGTCCAGCATCCATTCGTGTGGGTCCGACAGGTTTCTGCTCAGACTGTCTGCTAGGAAGTTTTGCTTCCCTGGTAGAAACTGAGCTTGAAGGTCCAGTTTGCAAGCTAGAGCTGTGTTCCAAAGATTCATGGCTAGTCTGCAAAGGGGATAGGAATGTGATCCCCCTTGCTTGTTTATGTACCACATAACTGTGGTGTTGTCTGTCCGTATCAGTAGTTGTCCTGGTTGTAGAAGATTCCTGAAGGCCAATAGAGCATTCCGAACGGCTAACATTTCCTTTAAATTGATATGCTTCTGATCCTTTGTCCAAAGGCCCTGCAGACAGTTGCCCTGCAAATGGGCTCCCCATACATAATCTGCGGCGTGCGTGGTTAGTATCTGACTGGCTGGAGGCAGACTGAAGGGTTTTCCTTTGTTCAGAGTACATGCCTTGGACCACCAAAGGAATTCCTTTTGAAGACAAGGCAGGACAGTGATCTGTATGTCTAAACTGTGGCAATGCTGAGACCATACACTTTAGGTACCACTGTATTTTCCTCATATGTAGTCTTGCATATGGTACGAGAAGGATGCAGGAGGCCATGTAACCCAAAGCCTGCAGGAATTTCCTTGCAGATAGCTGAGTTAATGTTGCCAAGGTTTTGAAAGTTGAAGCCAGCTGTAATTGTTTTTCATATGTCAGAAATGCCATCTGGGTTGTTGTGTTTAGAAGAGCACCCAGAAAAGTTATCTGTTGTGAGGGTGTCAAATTTGACTTTATGTTTACAGTGAATCCCAGGAACTTGAGAAGATTCTGAACAAATTCTAGATGCTGGAGTAAGACATCCTTGCTGTCTGCCTGAATAAGACAGTCGTCCAGATAAGGGTAAATTTGAATTCCCTTGAGTCGGCAATAAGCTACTACAGGAGCCAGGCATTTGGTGAAGACCCTGGGTGCAGTAGACAATCCAAAGGGCAGCGCAGAGAATTGATAGTGCCTCGATCCGGCCTTGAACCTGAGGTATTTTCTGCATTCCTGCCTGATGGGAATGTGTAAATATGTCTCCTTTAAATCCAAAGTTACCATCCATGCATTTTTGGTCAGCATTGGAAGTAGCTGCTGTAGAGTAAGCATCTTGAATTTTGGTATGTCGAGAAAAGTGTTCAAGACTGACAGATCCAGAATGGGTCTCCATGAATTTTGCTTTCTGGGGACTAGAAAGAGCCTTGAGTAAAAACCTTGTCCCATTTCTGAAAGTGGAACCAGTTCTATGTCTTTCATAGCCAAGAGAGCTTCCACCTGGTTTAAGGCCTCTAACCATTGATGTTTTGGAAGATCTGGCCATCCGCTTGGTCTTGGTAGGGTATGAAAATGGAATTTGTAACCTTTTGAAACCACATCCAGAACCCACTTGTCTTGGGTTATAAGAGTCCAATTTAGGTGAAAAAGAGAAAGTTTTCCTCCGAGAGGGGCTTCCAGGCAAGAGGTTCCTGCAGCCCAACAGAGGGAGTCATTGAGCCTGTTTTCTATGAGCTTGCGACCTGTCCTCTCCTCCCCTAGGGGTGGAAGCAGTCCACTGTCTTGGTCTATAAGAGGCTTGTGTTTGAGGCCTTCCTTGGGAGCGTCTGTATCTACCCCTCTGAAGCCTGCCTGAATTGGGAAAGGACCAATTTTTTGTAGGCCAATTCCTACTAAATCTGGGTGGCTGTACTTGCAAGAAATCTTTAAACGTTTGCATGGATTTTGCCTTGTCCTCCATCTTCTTTATCACCTCTTCAGCCTTAGATCCAAACAAAACATTATGCTGAACAGGAGCATCCAGTAACTTGGCTTTTACTTGATCTGGCAAGTTTTGTTCCTTTAACCAAGCATGCCTTCTAATGACTGTGCCAGAGGCAGCAACCCTACAAGAAGCCTCCAAGGCATCAAATCCACAGTGTAAGCCATGCTTCCCAACTTGTTCAGTGGCATGCATTAAGTCATGTAATTCCTTATCATCTGCACAGGCGGAAATGGAAGTTAGCCTTGGTTTCAAAACAGACAGAAAAAATTGCTGGTATTTCAGCATATGAAATTGACAGTTTAAAGCCCCAATAGATAAAGTAGCAGAAGTGTACACTTTTTTGCCCCATCTTTCTAAAGATCTGGAATCCTTCTCAGTGGGAATGGGGTTTTTAGCAGTAGCGGCCTTAACCCCCTTAGGGCCCTGAGAAATGGTTTCAGGATCAGCAGTAGGATTCTTGTATAAAAACTGGTGGGAATCAGGAACCCTATAATATCTGTCTGGCTTAACAGGAGCTGGAGGAAAAGAGTCAGGAGTTAAGTTAGCCTCTGAAAAAGCATCATCCACAATATCCAAAATAGGAGGGATAGCCAGGGGTCTATGTTGGGGAAGAAGAAGAAAATCCCCAAGTCTTTTCTTAGATTCCGAGTACTCCTGTCCTTCCCAGTGAAAATGTTCCCTCATTTCATGTAAAGTTTCCCCAAAAGAGAAATCCTCAGGGGGAGAAGCTGAAGGAATGGATTCCTCAGCATCAGAATCCTCATAAGGAGGGAAAGAATATTCCTGGTCAGAAGAAGAAACTGAAGAAACAGAAGCCTGATCAGAGGAGTCATAATACACTTCCTGCCTAGGCCTTATCTGGAGGGGGATGTGAACCCCTAATCATAGTAAGTAAGTCCTCCGCCATCTTAAGTAACTGTTTCTGAGACTTGGGTCCTGGATCAGAAGAGGCCTGGGCTGTAGTCTTTGATTTGGAAGGAGTCTTTGCCATTGTCTTTGGCTTTGCCTTTATTAGAAGCTGAGTAGGCCTGAAAACCCCTTCGGAAGCCGGTACCTGCACAGCGGCTCCGGACCCATCCGAAGGAGCATTGTCCGAAGGTCCTGCAACAGAAATATTCAAAGGCCTAGTTGGCTCCTCGTGGGAGTCAGTTTCGGCCATCGGTTCCGAAATGGCCGACGACAGGGGCTGCAAAAGTGCCTCACTGACGACGGCCGAACCTGAATCTGGCTCTGCTTGTACAATATAGTCCGATTTGGACCTCAGAGGCCTGTCTTTATCCTTGCATCGTTTATGAACTCCGGTAGCCGAAACCGTGTCTGACGACATTTTGTAATTAAAACGCCTACCGAAATAATGAAATACAAAATCGTACCTTCGTTTAATCGTACGTTGATTAAATCTAGCACAAAACCGACAACTAGCTACGTCGTGGTCAAGGCCTAAGCAAGGAATACAGTAAGAATGAAAATCCTTATGAGGTATTGGCTTCCCACATCAAATACAATTATTAACTTTTCCTGACATCGGACTGGAGCAAGAAAAAAGTTTCCCCAACGGGTACTTAGCTTGGAGTAAGAGAAGAAAGTCTTCGGACTGAAGTACGTTAGAAAAAATTGTCAGGAGTCAGCCGACCGGCACTTGCGAACTGCTATCACCGCATGGCAAGAAAGACTGGAGAACATGGCGTCGGCTGTCAGCTTTGTACTCCTGGCTCTCTGACGTCAGGGAGCATGGCTGAGCAGCCGACGCCGGACCCAGACTTTGGGATTCTGGCCGACCGAGGACTGCCTGCCGGCAGGGGAGAACCCTACAGTCATGACTGCAACAGTGAAACACGATGAACATCTACCAGATGACTTTTTCAGATATCTGCTTCCCCTAAGTGTCCCTTTCATTAAAGTCAAGAAATCTTTCAGCAAAGCAGAAGAACAGAAAGCACAGAGAATGTCAGGCGCCAAAACTGAACTATAACACATACAAGTGCCCAAGGATAAACACCCAGAGTGGGAGATTCCTTCCAGTCATTTCTGAATGTTCCGGCACTGGATGCCATTTTGACAGTCTTGACAGGAATCAAACCCAATTGTCCCAGCAATGCTTCTCTTAGAATGTCACTGGAAAGGCAAGAAGGTGGGTGGTGACATTGAGAGCAAAATTCAATCTATAGAGTGGAAAAACAAAAGATATGTACTTAATATAACATTAAAGCTGGATGAGCAAAGTCCACCTTCATCAACGACCAAGACTAAAGCTGCAAGCTTTTATTTAGTCAGCTTGTCATCTGAAACTTCCCAGGCTAATAGCTTCTCCTTGATTATCTACAGTACTCTGATAACAAACAAAGTCCTTCCTACATCTCTACTGTGTCACTCATTCACAACAAATTTTGCCAGAGAAAAATATGTTTTTAGTTATTTTACACTATGTTTTTAGTTATTTTACACTATTTTTAAACTGACAGGGAAAAAAAAACACAAGTGCTCTGTTTAAAAGTAACAGTCTCAGGACAGTCAGTTAAAACAAAACAAAACACTCGTAGCTTTTAAAATAACTTTTCTGAGGAGAAGTAATAAAACAGCAGCAAACGTAAGAAAATAGAAGTTTTCCCCCAAAGAGAACTTACCTGCCCAGCAAAGTAAAGTCTTGAGAGCATCTCAGGAGCATACTATTCAATGGCAGTAAAGTTCTGAAAGGCTTTGTGCCCAAACTTGCCTTTTATTCAGCTCAGCTCAAACTGCTTGACAGGTTGGGTGCATAGAAGATGCCCTGAAGCTTTGTAAGCTGGCCAGCTGTTCTATCCTTTTCAGAATATAACCCATATAGCTAAAGCTACTGCAGCAGTGATCAATGTGAACATCCTTTTGAATTTCGTCATCTCAGATGACTGGATCTTAAGGTCTACTGTAGAATCCTCAAGTTAAATCTGAGTTTGGAATCATAGTGAATAATTACTGCAATGAGTCCCATAACTTTAAGCTATAGTGAGGAGAGACTGTGTGCACCTTAGTAAGCTGAAGCATCCAACAATGTAAAGGCAGGATCCTGTCTGAAAGAAGCCATGTAAACAGTCAACTTATACATACGTATATGCGCGCGTGCACACACACACATTTTTCTTTAACATACACATTTTGTATGTATCTATATTTAAATACAAATGCACACGTTAAAAATGAACAGCGTCTATTCACATCTCTCATAAATATATATTTGTGCGTTTATCCCAATGGTGTACCGACATAGCACCAACACATAAATCCATACATTTGCCTGTACTTCTTTATATACATCCTATGCTCAACGTCAACTCTCCCCCCCAAACAATCAAAATCCTCACTTTGAACTCCTATCTCAGGTGTAGTTGAGCAGCAAAAGTAAAAACACTGAAATACACACGCAAAAGCCAAACAACAACAATCACTTCTAAGTAAGCAGAAGCTCACAAAATGTGAATGTGGCCTTAGCTTAAAAACATAATAAACAAAATTATTTAAAAAAATAAATAAAATACGTCAGTAACTAGCCATTCAAAAAAATGGCATTATTGGCAAAATGTATGGTTTTGCTTAAAAGGCCCCAGTGGTTGTTAACCTGGTACACACCCATGAACCTATAATGGACCCCAATGCACAACTAAACTGAAGGTTAACCTACCTAAAACAGTTATAATTTTAGGCTATAAAAGTAAGAAACCCTACCACAGGCTTCGGTAGGGTACAAAAATAATACTTTGAGTGAAACCCTACCACAGGCTTCGGTAGGGCACAAAAATAATACTTTGAGTTTCAGGTAAGTTTTTTTTTTAAAAAAAGGATCAACAACAAGAGAGCCTAACTGATAAAAACTACATAAAGTTCATGAAGTCCTATTCAACACGCAATGTGACCAAGCATAACGACACCACATTTTAATGAATGGGAATAATTTATTTGAACAATGGATAAATGGAACACACAAGAGGTGTACGTCATGATAAATGAAACATCTTGTATTCTAAGACTAAGGAATTCAATTTTGCCACTCATCTTCAAACTCATTCCCTAATTTAGAGGGTAGCTATATCATGTATCACACTCCAAGCACCCCCCCCCACATCTTATATACATTTTCTGTTTTTCAAGTGAGACATTAAACCAAGGTCCTGTCTGTCCAGGCTGGTGGATTTAAAAGATCCCATGGCATATACTGAAACAACAAAGGGAAGTTCCCTGGTACCCTGGCCATATTTTCCGTAGTCAGTGAGAATACTACCTTGAGTATAATCTGAAGATGGGCCACAAGCTTAGTGGGACCAACAAAATGTAAACAAGTCATAAAAAAAAAAAAATTACATAAGTGGGCAGCTGTCCGATTCATCGAAGACCATCTGTGCAACTGCCATGCATGCAAACCAAAACAGCTAGGAATGTGCTTTCAGCAATCAATGAGGTTGCAATTCTTCACACTGTTGTACAGCCTTAAAGTTACTACACATAAGTTGCAGGTGTATGCGGGTTGCAGAAGGGGATTTGCCTCCTGCACAAAAAAGCCTTGTGTCTACATCACTTAAAGTGCTTTTCATCAAATTTTGATTTACATGACCTGCACTTACAATGAATTGACATACATATAACTGGAGTTAACCCCTATGAGAGGGCAAATCTTTGATAAAAAGTATGGAATTTTTTTTCTCTTTTTCACCAATCAGGCAAAGACAGCTCCATGGTAACCAGGGCGGAGAAGGCTGAATACAAATTACAAAATTGTTAGTGCTGATAGAGAACAGCAGATACCTGAAGGAGAAGGTTAAGAGGAGTCTCGAGCAATTAAAAAGAAATCCTAGTAAAAAGAAGTTATGTGCTCACCATAACATTCCATCTGAGTAGATCTACTTCATTTGTCTTCAAACTGTGCGATACCAGATCCGTATCGGATCAGAGCCAGCAACTTTACTAGCATCTCCAAGCTCCTCCCCTTACCCATAATACACCTCCACTACCTTCCAACCCCCAGATCGAGTTTGCTGAACCTTATATTGATAACCCGACCTGAAAAAATATTTGTGACCTATAACTGCAGCCCGTAGGCTGTTCATATGCCAAGGTCCGGGGGAAGTAGGGAAGGACAGTTGAAGACAAATGAAGTAGAACTACTCAGATGGAACATTATGGTGAGTACATAACTTCTTTATCTGAAGTAGTTTACTTCATTTGGTGTTCAACCTGTGGGACAGTCTCCCAAGCTACTAAACTCCTGGTAGGCCCTCATGGAAGGATATTCTGGAACACCGCAAAACCAGAGGATGCTCTCTTTCTGGAAGTCAAATCCAATTTGTAATGAGAAATAAATGTATGAGATGAGGACCAAGTAGCTGCAGAACAAATATCATCCAAAGACACAATAAGCCGCAGACGTAGCCATCAATCTAGTGGAATGAGCTCTCACATGACCTGGAGGAGACATGCCTCTGTCCTTTTAGACCCGAAGGATGCATGAAGAAATCCATCTAGCAATAGTGACCTTGGAGATAGGTTCCCCAAAAAAGGTTTATAGAAGGATACAAACAATTGATCAGATTTACGGAAATATAACTATCTATGAACATCCAGCAGGTGGAGTTTGTATTCCATCTTGTTAGTAAAATTAGGAAACAACACAGGCAAATTGATGGTCTGATTGATACTGACTAGTGATGAAACCTTAAGAAGAAAGGATGGATTGGTCCGAAGGGAAACCCTATCTTTGTGAAAAATCATGTAAGGAACTTTGATGGACAAGGCCTACAGTTCTGAAACCCTTTTGGCAGAGATAATAGCCACCAGAAAAGCTGTTTTCCAAGATAAATATTTCAGATCGGAGGTTGCAACAGGTTCGAAAGGTGGAGCGATCAAAGTTTGAAGAACCATAGTAAGGTCCTATGGGGGAACAGGATCCTTGACCAGGGGGCGTAGTAAAAAGGTGCCTTTAATAAAGGCTTTACACAGTCTAGAGGAGGCTAGAGAGGCAGAATCCTCACCTATGTGAAAATGAGAAATGGCAGCTAACTGAACCTCGACAGTAGAAGAACTAGCTCCGTGTTGAAAAATATCATCTAGAAAATCAAGAATGGTGGAAATAGGAGCCATGAAGGGGGTCTACACTCCTTTGAGAGGCCCAAAGGGGAAACGTTTCCACTTGCAGCACTAAACCTTACTGGTCAAAGACTTATGAGCAGCCATCAAAACAGACCTAACTGAGGAGGATAATCCAGGAGACCTAGCAATCACAGGAACTGGAGCAGCCAAGCTGTGAGCTTCAAAGTGTCCAGATTCGGATGAGGAACCCCCAAAATAGTGTGAAATCATATCCTGAATTGGATCCAAGGCAGAGCCAGAAGTTGAGACCAAAGGAAGGGAAAACATACCTGGCAAGGCGAAAACGGGGCAATGAGGATCACTTTGCTCCCCAGTCGACAAGCTTTCTGTAGAAACCTCGGAATAAGAGGTACTGGAGGGCAAGCATACAGAAGACCAGGAGGCCAAGCATGAACTAGAGCATCTGTGGGGGACTCCCCCAGCAGGGTGTTCAGAGCGAAAAACTCCCTGCACTTCACGTTGGAAGGAGATACAAAGAGATCGCAGCAAGGTTGATGCCACTCATGGAAGATCTGTTCTGCTATTGAAAGATTCAGAGACTACGCGTAAGGCATCAGAATAGTCCAACTTAGCCTGTCTGCTAGGATGTTGGACCATCCCGGAATGTGCGTTGTGATGAGAAAACGACTGGTGGAAATCACCCTTTCCCACACTCTCATGGCCTCGAGACAAAGGGGGTAAGATCTGATCCCTCCCTGTTTACTGCTATACCAGACTACTGACATGTTGTCTGACCGAATTGCAATCGTTCCCAGAGGGAGAAAGGCATGAAGGGCCTGCAATGCTAGAAGGACCACTCATCTCTAGGACATTTATGTGCAAGCTGGTCTCTACAGGGGACCACAAGCCTTGGACTGTCCTGCCTGAACAATGCCCCCCACCCGAGTTGGGAGGCGTCCGTGGTCACTATGGCTTGGGCCGGGGCTGGAATAAAGGGTCGTCCCTTCAAAATATCCGGAGAACACATCCACCATATGAGGGACGACCGACAGACTCGACTGAGTTGAACTGGATATGCCAATGGTAGTTCCAACAGGGACCATTGTACAGCTAGGGTCCACTGTAGAATTCTCATGTGTAACTGGGCAAACAGAAGTGTTATGGTCACCGCCATCGAGCCTAAGGCCCTCAACACTGATTCCGCCATTGGGAGATGATAGTGGTAGATCAGGGAGACCTGCATCCTCAGGTTTTGCACTCTTTCTGAGGTCAGGAAGATTTTGCACTGTTAAGTATCTATCCTGGCGCTGATGTAGTCTTATCACCTGTACAGGATCTAGGAGTGATTTGGATGCATTGATTGTGATCCCCAAATGCATGGCAAGGATCAGGAAATAATCCCTGGATTGGGAGAGTGGATGCCTGATAGGAGCAGTGAGGAGCCAATCATCCAGGTACGAACAGACCTGAATCCCCTTAAGCCTCAGGGGAGCCGCTACCAACCCAATCACTTTGGTGAACACCCTGGGGGCTGTGGTGAGAGCAAAGGGTAGGGCTCAAAATTGGTAATGATTGACGTCTAGGGGAAGCGGAGGAACCTCCTGGAGCTTCTTTGCATCCTTATGTGATAGTAAGCATCCTGGAGGTCTAATGAGCACATCCAGTCGCTCACTTGCAGGTACGGCATGATGGACTTTAGTGTGACCATCCGGAACTTCTCTTTGTCAACTGACAGGTTCAGGGTAGAAAGGTCCAGAATGGGCCTCAAGTCCTGTGTTTTCTTTGGCACCAAAAAGAACCTGTAGTAGAAGCCTGATCCGGACTGATCTGGGGGGACAGTTTTGATGGCTCGTTTTTCCTACCAGCTTGGAAATTCCCTGTGCTGTGCCTCCCTTTGCTTGGGCGGTACGTCTGGGAGGTGTTTGGGAGATTTGGGGGAACCCACAAAGGGGATAGAGTATCCTCTGGATATGATCTGAAGCACCCAGCGGTCTGATGCTATGGACTCCCATACCGCTAGGTGCAAGGACAATCTTCCCCTGACTGCCGCCAGAGTAGAGCAGTCGGGCCACCTCTCAGGGTTGCTGCCCGGGTCTGTCCAAGAAAGGTTCTAGAGACCAAAAATTCCTCTGACCCCCTCTGCCACTGGGCCGACATCCATTCTGTCCCCCTCTGCCTCTGGGGGAAGAAGAGACCAGAGTGTCCCGGGAATACTGCGACTTCTGGAACCACATCTTCTTTTGCCCTCTCTGGTTCCGGCAAAAAGACAGAGCAGAGGGGGTCTGGGTGAAGTCCGAGGGGACAGTCAGTGGTATCGATCTAGTGGAGAGAACCCTTTCTACCATGTCAAACGCCAAAGGAGAGTGAACCTCCTCAGAAGCCAATAAGGAGGCCGGTCTCCCTGGGTCCAACGAGAGAATCTGAGCCAGGCCAGAAGTGGTCAGAGCTCTGAGGGAGGGAACTTGGCCCGACAAAGGCGGAGCCGATGAAAAATTTCCACTCCCTCGGATCAGACACCCAAAATTCAGCTCCGAGAGTGGCTCAGATCAGACACGCTCAAGGCAGCTGTCGGCATCGAGGAAGCAGGTACTTGTCAGTGCCGACCCCCTGACTAAAGCCAGCCTCGAATCCAAATACTCCGAACCCGATGGACGGATTGGAGAAGGAGATATCAGCTGGAAAAAAAGAAACAAGCTCCCCCCACCTGAGGGAGAAGGGGCTGGCAAGACCCCCATCTGGATCGGAGTACGAATGAACCATCATTTTATCCATATCGACCTCAGACAAAGATCGGGTGGACCACGACGAGGCCACGGACTCCAAACTTGCGGGTTGGGGCACCGAGGCCCTAGAAGCTAAGCGTGTCTCCTCCAGGGAAAACCTCAGGGATTGGAGCCAAGGGGAGTCATGGATCCTTAAAGTTTTGACTGGTGAAGGGAGGTCCAGAGATCTCTTATGTTTTTCCCTCAACTTCGATTTTCTCTCCTTCTCTCCGCCCCTTTTCTGCTCAGCTTCCGCAGGCTTTTGCACAGGTGGTCGAGTCCCATCCTGGGAGGGAAGAGAAGCCAGGAGAAGAGAAGGAGAGGCGGCCACAGCAGCAGCTGTGACCAAAGCCGAAGACGAGGCAACTGTCTCAGAAGGGGGAAGAAGGCCTTTCAGGGCCAACTTGGCCTACCTGTCTTTAATGGCTCACGGATTAAACCCCACGCATATAGTGCAGTCTGTGCTCAGATGGGCCACGCCCAAGCACATAACACAAAAGTGTGGCCATCCGCAGACCGCAGGGGATAACTTATGGCCACACTCAGTGCATCTTTTGAATATAGGCTCATCAGCCATGGTATCAGAAGAAAGAATAACTGAAAAAAGAAAAGTTCTTTCTTTCTTACTGAAAAACACCCACTCACCACACTCACGCATCAAACACACTGAGGGGGGGAGGGGAAGCAAAAGCACACAACTACTCTAAACTAAGCTAACAACTCTTTTAACTAGAAACTCGACTCACCAAGCAAGGGGAGGAGAAAAGGGAACCTACACTATCACTACCTAAAATTTAGAGAGAGAAAAAAAAAAGATATTTTAAAGTTTTTTACCCACTTACAACCTGGAGCTCTGGAGATCACGATGTGTTAGCTATTCACGGCAAAAGATATCTGGTGGCTGGAAGGTAGTGGAGGTGTACTATGGGTAAGGGGAGGAGCTTGGAGCTCAGAGCAGATGCTAGCAAATTTGAGGGCTCTGATCCAATACGGATCCGGTATCCCACAGGTTGAAGACCAAATGAAGTAAACTACTTCAGATCTGGACAGTATTTAAACAATCTGTGTTGGAAAAGTTTTCCTTTTGCATGAAGAAAGTGAACTACCCATGTCAGATATTCTGCTGAACACTAGATGGCTAAAATGTACTATGCTTTCTCGAAGTACTGAACTTTTTTTGGAAAAGCAATACAAGCGCGTGTTAAAAGGCAGCATCAAACTGTAAAAGTACCTCCATTTAGTACGGTTTGGTTCCTGGAATAACTGTCCGCAAGATATGTCAATCCTGACTAATGGTTATTACCCAAGCTAAAAAGATGCCGGTTTTATTCTGTCCATATAAATAAACCTGAGATTTGAAATCATAAAGCTTGCATTCAAACCGGTTTTATCTTGCATTCTGAACAAAGTCAGTTCACTGGTGGTTTCAGTGAGCAACTTGTGAAACTCTGAAGCCTGCTTTGATTTTTTTTTTTTTTTTTTTTTTTTCAAATAAAATAAGTCAGTTTTATGTGTAACCTTTGTGGCAATACATGAATTCTTGATGCAGTAGAAAGGGCTTATTGTAAAGAGTGGTGCAAAGTATGCTGGGAACAGGAATCTCACAGCAGAAAATAAGGGTTTTTGTTAAAGATTGACTTCAACATCTAGGTGCACTGCACTTACTTCTGCTAGTGTCCAAAAATGGGAAAGTTATATGACTTTGGCGAATGCTACAACAAAATCTCCAGGTATGAAGTGTTTTGATAAATGAGCACATACTAAACCTGCAACAGCAGCTCCATAGCTCCATACCCTAGTCAATAACAGAAAAACAGTGGCATTCAAAAGATGTGCAATGAAGGAAAACTGGTCTCAAGTGAAATGGGACAGTACTCTGTCTTCACCCTGACTGGTAGACTCCATTAAAATCTAAATGGACCTGGAAAATGATAACATACATTTATTCTCATTACCCCAACTACCCTCACATAAAAGCTTTTTTTTCTCTACCCGTTATTACATCCACAATAGTTTCTAGTACGAACCTCCCTATCTCCCAAAACCTTAACTTACACTTGCCCTTTTCCCACAATTCACACTGGTTCAACCACCATCCTATGCTACACGAAATCTCTCTCATGCTAATATACACATTATATTTATATTATATAGGTGGCCACGGTGGTGCAGCGGTTAGCGTTGCTGCCTAACAGCACAAGGATCTCTGGTTCGATTCTCAGCTGGGGTGCCTTCTGTATGGAGTCTGCATGTCCTCCCTGTGGTTGCGTGTGTTTCCTCCGGGTGCTCCGTTTTCCTCCCACATCCCAAAGACATGCTGTAGGTGGATTGGACACTCTAAACTTGCCCTAGGCATGAGTGCATGTGTATGTGTGCCTTCTGTGGAAGGTTGGGCTGGCAACTCGACACCGTAAAACCCCACTGCTAATCATGAGCGGACAGATGATCCACTGTGGCGACCACTAACTGAGAAAAAGCTGAAAGAAAATTTATATATATATATATATATATATATATATATATTTTTATATATATATATATATATATATATATATATATATATATATATATATATATACACACACACACACACACACACACACACACACGTACATATGCATACTATTTCTACACAGACACACACACACACACACACACACACACACACACACACACACATATATATATGTATATGGGTGAGTATGTATACATACACACACTCTCATATTATATACACGAGCACATGCGTGTGTGTGTGTGTGTGTGTGTGTGTGTGTGTGTGTGTGTGTATATAGAGATACACACACACAGACTGTATACAAATAACATGTATATATATCTATGTAAAACACCAGCTACTTCTGTATAAAAAGGTCTAATTCAGTCCCCATTTGACATTTCATTATGAAAATGTACAGCAGTAAGAACAAGGTGGTTAGCTATAAAACAATCATAAGACTGCTAGTTTACTCTGAGAAATTATAATGCAGCAAAACAGTAAATCTGACCCTATCGCTTTATCTGAATTAAACCATAGCGCTATTGCCGTATGTTGCAACTGAAGAAATGTATAGGATCTTCACTTCTTCTCTGATGAAGACTTGGTACACCCATCAGCTTCACTTGACAATAGAAAACAGACCGTAGACGGATACAGTGTCAGACTTTCACAGCAAAAGCCATCTAAAAGAAGCCAAAGGCCAGATCCCCTAACGCAGCTCACAATAATAAATGCAGATAATTCTGACAAGATATTTGAGTATACATAAACACACTGAAGAACGCCATTCTAATCCAAGGATTCCAAAGCATCTCAGTTCTGATTAATATATCAGCATGCTACCTTTGTCAATATGCACAGTGCAGACCTCACCCTATGTGCACTAAAAGGAATGTTGCCTTGGATAGGGAAATAAAGGTTAAAAGCATTTTTATGTCTAATGAAGACATAAGGCACAACTAGCAAAAATAGTAACCAGAATGAAAACACACTCCAATGTACAAAAACAATAAAGAGAAGAGCTGCAAACAATTTTGCAATTTCTTAAAACAAACTGATACACAAAACAAGAACTAATACCTTTAACTGCACCAAGGCTTTCACCATGCTTAATCTGTATTTCAATACAAAAATACACCCTTTTTCAAATAAACTATCAGTCCTAATTGCCAGCTCAAAGTGACTTAATGAACACAATGGCTTTCATGTTTTTAATTTTAGTTTTGTATTCTGGACACAGAGTGTAACCACTTTTATTTTTGTATCCTGGACATTAGTTTCACCCAGCCTTGTGAACAGAAGTCAAAGAGTGCTCCCCCATATGGAAAGTGGGTATAATTCCAGACTTAACAAATGCCAGCTGAAGCACTTGACTTCCTACCTGTATATAAGAGGTTATGTCAGTTCCTCTAAACAAAGCAAGTCACATGGTTTTACCCAACCTTGTTTTGAATTACTTGGTAGGCATAATACCTCTGTCAGTATCCACAGTGACAACAAACCAAAAGAGAGAGAAAGAAATACACCAACTCGAAACCAGCAATAAATCCAAGGAGTATCAGAGAAGCTCAAATACAAAAGTTCATGTTGTCCACTTTATTAAAAATTAACTCTACAAATTATCACGTTTTCGTCCACAAAGCATACTTCATCAGATACACATTACAGAATCCAAAACATCATATACACCCCAATTAATAAATCCACAGTGCAGCCATTAACCCATAAGCAGTAACAGAAATGGGGCCTTGGCTAGTGAAATAATTTTACTTCTAGTCTTGTAAGGACTTAGAACACTTGCATTCTTGACATCAGCTTTACCCAACCTTGTAAGCTGAGGCCAAATAGACCCCATGTGAAAACCAGGTCTAGAACCAGACTGTGTCAATAAAAGCCCTCTGAAATGGTATGGCTGCCAAGAATAGAGCAAAGTACAGAATATTTAGCATTTCTGCTTGAAGCATTTGCAAAGGCATTTTATACTGAGGAGACTTCAAAGAAGTTCTCCTCAGACAACTAATGTTGGAGTACAGGTATGATGGGAAAGTGAGAGGTAACCAGGAATATGTTTTTTTTTTTTTTTTTTTTTTTTGGGGGGGGGGGGTGATTGAGTTGGCCGATTTTAAAACTACATCACAGAATACTCCATCAGAAATATTAGGGAAGCAAATTGCTGTACCTAAGAAAATAATTCTTTTGACCCAGGACACAAGATTTAAACTAACTATACATTGTACAGCCTTACTAAATCTAAGCTATTGGCTGCCAAATTACTAGAAAATGGGAAACGCAATCTAAACCAACTGTAACTGAAGTATGAATACTGTTAAGGAGATACAGTAAAAGGCAAGTAGTAAAGTTGCCACCTGTCCAGATAATCTGAAAAAAAACTAAAACCAGAAATGGAGATCCTCATCTGTTTTTCCAGTAAAGCAAGCCAGTGCACTAGTTTTTGAGCACTATTAAAAGTCTTCTTTTTCATCACTGGGTAAGCAGTGTTCATTCATTAGTTATGTCAGTTCATTTTCGGACCTGCTGCCCACTTGCACCCACCTTCTCAACTGGTGATGGACTCATTGGCTGAGGAACTTGATGGACTGACCAATTGGAAAGCAGCAATAAGGAGAAGCCCAAAACATTTAAAGAATGTGTACACGGGACTTCTGTGCATCTTGAATGTTTTTACAAAGTCATTTATTCTTCATCAGAGTGGCTGGTGACTGCCTGTGTGCTGTTGGTTCCTGACAGATCCATGTGCCGCTGTCATAGTACTCTGCTTCTTTATTCAAGAAATATGTACAAAGAGTATTCTAATTCATTTAAAAAATGTTAATACAGCAACAGGTTCGGCATCCAAATGCATTTTCTGGACAATAAGAAAAGTGGATGTCTAATGTCTGTCATGTTGTCATGGCACCTCACCTAAGTGTCATGTTTAGTCATAGCCTCACCTCAGGCTTTGTGCCCACTGAGTGGCTTACAGCTACAGTTATCCAACTCCACAAGGAGAGATCCATCTTGGACCCTGGGCGCTACCATCCCATCAATTTGACGAGCCTGATCTGCAAGGGCATAGAATGCATTACCATGGAAATTATAAACTAAGACATTGGCAACCTTCAAACACTGGACCCCACCCAGTTTGGGTTCGTGAAGGGCCGATCTCATCTCCTGAACCTGATTGACTTCTTCAAATCAGTGTCCAGAGCTGTGTACGAGAGTAAGGCAGTCCACATAGCCTATCTGGACCTCGCCAAGGCTTTCGACACCATCCCCTACTCTGGAATCACAGATAAACTTACTAAGCTGGGCATAAATCCCTACGTCACTCGATGGGTTGCCAACTGGCTTACTGACAGAACCAAGACTGTAAAAGTAGCCAACTTCAAATCCAGCTCCAGACAAGTGGAGTACCTCAGGGTTCAGTCCTGGGACCGCTCTTGTTTGGCACCTACTTCTCTGAAGTACATGCCAACACTAAGGGACTCTGGCTAACAAAGTTCGCAGATGACTGCAAACTGGGAGCCATTATTGAATCCCCAAATGATGTGGATATTCTGCAAAAGGGCCTTACAGAAACAGATGCTTGGTGCCAGAGCCATGGGCTCAAGTTTAATGCCAAGAAATGTATAGTTATCCCCTTTGCGAAAAAACATGTACCCATGAATTACCACATAGGTGGCAGTACACTAAACACCAAAAGTGTGATGAGAGACTTAGGGACACAGGCGAGGAAATCCTTCTATGTAGCACACCTCATCACTAAGGTCTTTTTAGCTAGAAAAAAAAAAGGTCATTGTCCCACTGTACTCATCCCTCATTAGAACCATTATAGAGTACCTCACAAGACATCGGCAACAGCTGGAAAGGCCACAGAAATACCTCACTAAAAGAATCACAGGCCTAAAGCAGATGCCCTATGCTGACTGTCTTAAAAAACACCAGCTATACTCTGTGGCATATCGTCTACTCAGAGGCAATCTCTGCTTAACATAAAAGGCCATATCAAACCCTGAGCTGTTGGACATGCTCCACTTAAAGAAATCCCAATCCCTCAGAGCCACACGCTCCAGGGATCTAAACCTTGTCATCACAATGAACAAAACATGCTGGAAGGATAGGTCCCTGACCCAGAGACTCCCCATACTCTGGAATAGACTACCCATACATGTCAAGCAGAGCACCTCCTTGGCCCTCTTCAAAAGGAACGTTGACGATTGGATGGGAGATAGGAAATTCACCCCGGGGATCATGTCAGTCGCACTGCTAGACAGGGGTCCAGGGAAGTAAATATTGTGGGAAGAAATATCCAGGGAATTGTTATGGCTAGGCTTGTATAGGCCCTAGGGCCGATAGCCTAGTACCAACCTATGAACCTATTACTGAAGAACTATAATCCTCAGTTTATTAACCAGACAGCTGAAAATGTTACAAGATTAGAGCAAAAATTGGAGGCAAACTCAGGGTCAGTTCAGAGGTAAGGACTAAAACAGAAACCTCAGGCACAGTAGGGAGAACTGCATGGTACATGCAAAAGTAATGAATTTTCTAAAGGATATGAAGTCTAAATCTGAAATGTTTGTCATATAGTGACTGCACATTTTTATTTTACAAAGAAAAGAACAAAGATACAAGACATAAAATCAGGGACAGGTCTCTGTGTCTCTGTGTCTCTGTGAAAATAACAGTTTTGTTCACATACACAAACCTCCCAGTTAGTGACAAAATAATAAGACATAAAATGAATCACAGAACATCAAGATCCTCAGAGCTTCTTAGGGCACCACTCCTGCCTGCCTAAGTGGGTTGGCAGGGGCCTGTGCCATCATCTCCACCTAGTCTCAAAATGACCCAATCAGGGGTGGGCATAGAAAGTCACTATTGTTTGTGTGGAGGCTGGGGATGCTGCTGTTATTATTTCACAGAAGGTGACTACAGCTTGTTTAGGCCCGGTGTACTGTCTAGGAACAACACACTGGAATGCTTTAATATAAGTGATATTTTTACTTCAGTTTCATCCAAATGCACACACACGTTGTGTATTTCGGCTTTTCCCTGTTAGGGGTCGCCACAGCAGAACTCTGGTCCGCTAATGATTGGCAGTAGATTTTTACGCGCCAAGTTGCCAGCCCTGACACACAACCTTCAATGAAGGTACGCCCATTCACGCATGTCTCCACATAGAAGACACTCTAGCTGAGACTCAAACAGGACATCTTACTGAGAGGCGACAACGCTACCAAAAAAAACCAAAAAAAACAATTTAAATGTTTCTGCAGGGGGGCATGCCCCCTTGCACCCCCACTACTTAAATATTCCAACTCAGAGATCAGACTACAGTGAGAAAAAGGGAAATCTCCCATTCCGCGCTGTATGCAGATGTCCCTTCATAATGTCAGGATTCCGAAAGTTCGATCATATGGTTTCAGCCTTATGAAATTTGATCTTTCAGGATTTCAGCATTTTGAAGCATTCCCATATAGATATACACACACACACACACACACACACACACACACACACACACACACACACACACACACACACACACACAATGTATTTTAGAGGCAGGGAAAGGCGGCTGCATATGTGCATCTGACAACAAATTGAAATATATGTTATGCTATATTTGTTCTTTCATTTTTGTTCTACTTTGACAGAAGGGTACACAGAAGGTATCCGACTGTCTTTTGGGGTTAGGAGGTATAATGATTGGATGTATGACAGCAACAATTCAATATATATAACTCTGGCCATTTGACCTTTCACTTTCATTCCAGTCCAACTCCAGAAGGGTACACAGAAAGTGACCTTTTTTAGGAGGGTTAGGAAGATCCTCATCTGAGATGTGATCTATGCGCCCTCACAAGCTTTTTTATTCCTAACTACTTTTGTGTCAGCTTTGACCATTACCTCCTAGCACATCTTGAAAGAAGAAAAAAAAAGTTTCTTTCCTTCATAATTTTTTCCAAGTTAATCAGTGAACCAAAGGTTGTGAGGGAAAAAAAACTGTAAAATGCACTTCACAGAATTCAGAGCACCACAGCTTCTGGGGGCCATTCCTAAGCTTAATTAAATTATTTTACACAGTTTACAGTACAGTTTTGGCCAGTTAGGATCAGTTAAAAAAGTGGAGGAAAAAGGTGATAAGTAAGATGAGATGTGAGGACAACATAAAAGATTTTTGGCTAATATCAAGAGGTAAGGATAGGAGGAAAATGGGTGTGATGGGGTGTTTTGCTTGGGGGGACAGTAAAGAGCAGGGCATGAGGTGCCATAGAACTCTTTACCTAGGGATCCATATCATCTAAGGTTGCCCATGCAATCAATTTATATGGCATTTAAAATATGGTGCTTCTGGCCATGGATTGTAAACAGGCATGACTAACCCAAGGCAAAGGAGTGTGTGCGAGTGTATTTTTGTTGTTCTTACAGAGGGGTGTGGCTTGTCAGGAAATACAAGGATGCAAAGATGACAACCCTAACTGGAAGTGGGATCTTTAGAAAAGGGAAGGAACAAATTACATAGAGCAATACATGCAGAATTATGTTCAGGGGGACGAGTGAGGTTAAAAAGAATGCAGGAATTGTACAATATACCTAATGTTGGACTGAAAGACAGTGGCTATAAAAGAAAAAAAAAAAAGCATATGCAATATACAATCTATGCAAATGAAAAATGCTAGTATGTTCTTTCTTTTCTATTAATGCATGTGCCTATGTCTTAAGAGCTAATTTAATACAATTGCTAAATTCAAAAGAGGAATAACAGTTAACAGACTCTGTAGGGTCAACATTTTGTATTTAGGTACATTCATAAACAGGCTAATACAGGAAAGATCTAGAACTAGTCTCCATGAAATTGTCTTCTTTCGAACTAGAAACATTCTGGAGTAAAAGCCTTTCCCCTTTGATATAAAGGTACTGCTTATATGACTCCTACGGTTAAGCAAGAGTTAAAGAACCCAAGGAAGTAATTGAATAATTCAGAGGATGGTGGTTGGGGACGTCCCCTGAAAGGAGTTGTGTGTATCCAGTGCTAACAAAAAACATGCTGAACACCTTTTTTCACCCATGAGTCTGATACAATCTGTTGCCAAAAGGGAAGATTGAGAGCCAGTTCCCGACACAGATTCAAAGCTATTGGGATGGGAGCGAAAGATGGAAAGAATGCTGACATTGTTCCCCTCATGCCATCTCTTTTTTTATTTCCTGTTTGCCAGGAAGTGGTTGGGATTTTTTTATTTTGTCTTTTGAATGAAGTAGAGAACTTACGAAATTTGTAATGGGGGACTTAAAATCTTAGACACTCCCTAAATTAATTTCCCTCTTTCATCAAATAGTTTTTGAGGACCAAATAACAGAAGGGCCAAAGAAAACTTCCTTATCTAGAGTAGAGTTTACAATCTCAGACTTCACTTCATCAGCCAAACATACCTCCTCTCAAAACTGTAGCAAGAGAATGAGACATAAAGTACCTGCACAGTAATACACACTCTTCAAAGCATGTTTCAATACTTGAGACCGATTAGAAATAGGCTTCGTACAAGGGCTACTTTCTGAAGTGTGGCACAGTATTCCCTCACACTGTCTACACATTTAAAAATAAACTTCCACATGTGCTTGATATTTAAGAATATTGTATGTTAAAGTGGTATCAAAGAAAATTCTCTTACCAAATACGTTTCATACCTTACCTTCTTTACTTGTAGAAAAGGGTTAGTGTATTGACCTTCTTTACTTGTAGAAGAAGGGTTAGTATTGACTAAAAGTATGTTTCCAGTTGGCAAAGTGGTTAAGAAAGCTTCTGGATCTATGATGTGGAAACAAGAATGTGTTAGCTTGAGATATTTTATAAAGTTTATCTACCTTTTGGGGGACTGAAGGCTGAGAGCAAGGGTTATTAAAGACACAAGCCGATGAAAGAACACAAAACTGAAAACTGGTTGCAGGAAGGAAGGCACCAAACACAAAATGTAAGAACAAGCAGTTTAATCCAAAATGAAGCGCTTTTCATCACAGTAAATACTGTGACTTCTTCAGATAAAAACAACATTGAGAGCATGCCCTTAAGTAGTCAGTGAGCAGTAGTTAGTTAGGTTTAACCAATATTAGTTAATCAGTTCATTTCATTCTTCTTGACAACAAATTGAAAACTAGTACTCATAGAAACTACAGTTTCTAAAGACTACAAAGGTGTCACAAACACATTTAGACACACCCACATGCAAAACTCAAACACTAACCCTACAGAAGAAACAATACTATATGTTCTTATATACCATAAAATACCTACAAAGATTTTTGTACTTTATAAGTACCAAATATCTAAAATACTAAAATGACATGGTAAACCCATGTTCGTTCCTACTATTGTTGATGTTTAAGATCTTATGTACAATTGATACATACTTTACATGAATTGTGTATGTAAAACTCTATCTAGTAAGGCTTTTTAATTTCAGAATACATACAATGGAACATCTTTAATTTTGACCTGGATACTGCCCTGCATTGGTGTTCAACTGCCATATTAATTCTAAACGTTCTAACTCCAGTGAAACTGGACCCCCCCATGTTATCGGGTACAATTTGGTCTATTGCCCTGAACAAAAACTTGTGATCCATGTATTTGTGGCTATGTTTAGCTAGGGCACCGTCTTCGCTCAATTTGCCAATGTGGTACAGATGTTCATATATTCCTTCCCGCAATTTCCTATCTGTTTTCCCTATATAGAATGTGAGACACATTTGGAATTGGGCTAGGTATATGACCCCTTTAGACTGGCAGTTTAATCTAAATCTGGTGGTGTATTGAGTGCCATTGATCTTAAACTTCTAACCCACATCCATATGTTAAAAGAAACTCTAATACGCTAGTCAGTAGAAATACACTAGTCAGTAGATGTGGGATGTATAAATGTGGTATGTGTAAGCACTGCAAACATATGGATGTGGGTTAAGGCAGAATATCTAGTTGTTCCCAAAAAATAATTCATCCTGGAAATAGTTTCAGAAAAGGAAAACGTCCCCAAGGCAACTGGAAATGACCAATTATCCTCAGAGTCAAAGTCTTAGGGCTTGTCTGGAGAAGCTCCGTCTCTGTCACTGCCAGAATCCTCTGACAAATTTTCCTCAGGAATTTCTTTACACTCTGGTAGGGACTTCCAAGATGACTGCACAATGAGTAACAGTTTAATTTCAGCTCTCCCAGTGTGAAAACAAACTCAGAAAACAAACAGAACCAGTAAATTTGCCTTTTGGGGTAAATTTCAGGTACTGGCTATTAAGTGCACTGCTGGAAGCTAACAAAGAAATTTATACAACCTAAAAGAAATTGACCACAAAAGATGAGGGGAAATCACCAGCTGGGAAGAATCAAATAGCTGGTCAGCAAAAAAGCTAGGGTTGCCACATTGTGCTGTGGCTAAAACCATACCAAGGCCACACCCCCTCGCATCGCCAGTAACCTTGCCAATGTCTGCCCCCTCTTATGATCCACGTCCCAATGTCTTTATGACATCAGCTGATGGGGAATGCCTTCTTTTTCCATTTGTGATGCCTGCTTTCTGCCGATTTACTATGTTTTTCTGTAAAAAAGGCATAGTAAATCTGACAATTTAATGAACTCCGATTCACCTTTTTTTTGTGTGCTTTCCGGACTACCGGACAATCAGTTTGATTTCTGGAAGACAGGTGGCAACCATACAAAAAGCAGTTCAAGCTCCAGTTTTGATGCAAGACATGACTTCCAGTAATCTAGAGGAAAAAAATAAGTCAAATGTGCTCAGAGTTGATTAAATGAAGCACTAAAAGGAGTATATATAATATAACAAAAGACTAGAAAAAATGGAAGAAGCATTAAATAGATGAGTTGATAAAACTGCGAGGTTGAAATGAAAAAAAAGCTGGCCGAGTATGAGATCTAATTTGTAACAGTGAAGATGTATCACATAGGAGGGAAATATACCAAAAGAGGGTAGATTTTTGAAGACATATATGAAATATTTAGTATGGAAGATGTGAATTCAGTAGTAGCAGCTCAGAGAAAATTTATACATTATTCCCCAAGGTACAAAAACTGGGCTAGTCTAGACAGAAATTATACTTCACAGGAACATGTGCATTTACTTGCAAGTTTTGATATGCACACAATAATGATTTCAGATCACGTGTCAATAATTAAAATAAAAATGTAGGGTAATGAAATAAAAATGAGACACTACCGCTTTCCAACCTATCTGTTAAACAGAGAAGAATTTAAATAATGCGTAGTGAAAATTATTCAGGAGTTATCACGGAAAATAGAAATTTCTTCAGAAAAAATACCTAAGAAATGTGATAAAGTGAAAGTGGAGTTTAAAAATAGGGTAGAAATACAAGGAAGAGAGAAGAGGGTTAAGAAGTAACAAGAATTATTTAGAGGAACTGACAAAATGTTCAAGTATTTCAGAATAAGGGGATTCTCACAGAAAAAGAAGAGGTGCGACTGCAGACTGCAAAATAAGGGACAAACTGGATAACATGCACAAGTTTAGAAGATAGCTGTGAAGCAACCGTTTTTGATAACACCAGTGCACAAAAGCTTTTAACACAAAGGCTCAGGCAACAAAGTAGAAAGGGTTGTTGTCATGCTTAAGGAGCCTATAACAAGGAAAATAACCAGAGATTATGTAGCAGTATTAGAAACATTTCAGAAAAATGTATGACAATCTGTATAAAGCAGAGAAATGTGGAAATCAAGGGACAGTAAACGTGGAAGAATTAAATATGCCAGGGTTAGAGGTAGATGAGGCTCTCTCATTAACAGTTAGGATAGACAGAGTGGAGACACAAATGGTGAAAATGGTGACATATAACCAATTTACGGGAAAGTTTCCAGGAACAGGTGGTATTCTTGTGGAAGTCTGGAAGCTAGGAAGGAAGAAAGTGATAAAGATATGGATGGTTTTAAATAGCCATAGTTTAAAATGTGGAGAAGCACCAGAATCTGGGAAGAAAGCTGTGGTGGCTGTAATACCTGAAGATGGTAAAGATCCATCAGATCCAGCTTCATATAGGTTTATTTCAGTTCTAATCCATGATTATAAAGTGTTTATGTCTATACTGGCTAAACAAATGGCAAAGGTGATGCTAAAACAGATAGACCTGGATCAATGTGTTTTTGTCAATGGGAAGCAAACATTTGACAACATTAAACACAACAATGAGGACCCAGAGGGAAGTAGAATTTAAGAAAACACCACTACTGCTGGTGGGTCTTAATGCAGAAAAAGCATTTATCAGGGCAATGGAAGCGTATGCATTCCCTGACACAATAACAAGGTTAAAGTAGAAGGATGTACAAGGGATCGGAATCAAAAATTAAAGTGAGGGGTTCCTCTCTGATAATTTCCATTTGAAAAAAGGAACAGACAGGGTTGGCCTCTTTCCCAGTTATCTGCGTTATATTTAGAACCACTGGCAAAGAAAATAAGGGACTCAGAAATTCCAGGATATAATTGCTATGGTAATCCATAAAAGTTGGCTTTATTTGCAGATATAGTATTTTGCACCTGATAAATCCAGAAACGGACATTTTAGTTTTGTGGAACATTCTGAGACAGTTTCAAGTCTTTTCGGGATACAAGACTAATGAAGATAAAATAAACACAATAACTGTAAACTATGTACTCAGACAAGAGCTGGTTCAGCAATATTCGTACTTATGGAGCCATGATAAAATAAACATCTTAGGAGTATGGGTTAAAAGGGAGTCTTATGGCAGCTAAGGACACTTTGGAAGAGACTAAAAATAGAACAAAAAAAAAAAAACGGGAAACTGGAAGCTCTGTTTTATGGATATTTGATAGCAAGACACAAGCAGTGAAAATGTTTTCAGTCCCTTTATTTTTATACGCGGGTAAGGCATACTTTTATCAACCAGAGGAGAAGTTGTGGATAGATATTAGTAAAAAGAGTTAAAGGATTTTACCTGGGAGGGGAAGACAGAGTCAAGTGGGATAAATCGATCCTTCCAATAGAACAAGGGTGGTTTGGGATTACCTGATACGAAGTGGCACTTCAGAGTTACAAAGTTAAGGCTCATATATGCTAGAATTCAAAGTGGAAAGGAATGATGATGAAAAGGGGTGGGGGGGCTCAAGAAATAAGAAGTTGGAATTTTGGATACAGATCCTTAAAGAGAACAATAACCATACATAATATTATATTCATACAGCAGCAGAAACTATTTTAAGAACTAATCCAACATGAGAATGGAGATAGAAGATTATGCCGATATGGTACAGAGAATAGGCAAGAGGGGGGCGGAATTTACTGGGGAAAACTGTCAAAGGAACCAAGGTATTGGGAGGAAATAATTAGAATGGAAAAGTAATAGAATGCAAAGAGGACAAGAACACATTTGGGCTGCGGACTGCAGGCTAGAGATTGTCTATACTTGAATATCAATCCTTGATAGGGAAGGCAAAGAGAAAAGAACAGGGAGATCGTATGTGAAAGAGGTTTTAGTAGAATCTAGAACAGAAGCAGCTGTTAAAAAAGGGATAACTAGTACGGCATAGAAAATACTGCAGGATAATTACAGGAATCAATCAGAGGAAGTTATAGAAAATACGGCAGGATAATTGCAGGATAATTACAGGAACCAATCAGAGGAAGTTATAGAAAATACTGCAGGATAATTACAGGAATCAACTAAGTTATAGAAAATACTGCAGGATAATTACAGGAATCAATCAGAGGAAGTTAGAAAGGATTGACAAGAGGGAATGGACATGCATCTCACAAAGAAACAAAGGGAGGATATATGTAGGAGTCTCAAATATGCAACAAACTCTAGAAGATTTATGAATTTTGCTTGGAAGTATTCACCCAAGTATTTTTATACCCCATGCAGACTCCAAATCATTTTTCCTCAGGTAGATTGCAAATGTTGGAGGTGTGATGGGGAAGAAAGAGGTAATTGGGAACATAGTTTTTGGGGAGTGTAATAAACTGGCAGCCTTTAAAAAAATCCCTGTAGACTACCCTGTTAGAAATACTGGGTGAGCAAATTGGTTTAATTAAGGAAATTATTTTTTGTAGCTGTGATTCAGAATCAGAATTACCTAGAAATTGTAAGGCCTTTCTAAGTTTAACTCCAGTTGCTGCCAAAAAGCAACTACTAGAAAATGGAAGCCAAAGTCTAAACCAAATGTACTAGAATTAATGAATATAGTAACAAGAGATAAAAGAACTGGAAGTGGGATCTTTAGAAAAACGCAGCAGCAAATTATGTACAAAAATGGGAACTGTGGGAACAATATATGCAGAATAATGGAATGAGGTTTAAGTGAAAGCAAGAATTGAAGGAGTCATGTAATGTTTGACTGACTGACTGCATAGAAGATTATATGTGATAAATAATGCAACTGAAAATATGTCAATATGGGTTGTTTTCATTTATATGAATGTATGGTTGCTTATGTCATTAAGATATAATTCAATAAACACTGTTCTTGTTTAAAAAAAATTACACTCTGGTAAGGGTTTCTGAATTAACAGCCTGCAATAAACACCTGGCTAAGGAATGGAAATCTTCATGGGCAGTCAAAATGTCCTTTGATAGGCAATGTCTAAACTTTTTTTTTTCTAGGGATCTCCCTGATAGAAGTCTTACTAGGGGATGGCAGTTCACCCTTCGCAAGAGGTCTCTTTCCTCAATCTTCCCAAGAAGAACCTCGCAGAGTTTCTCCCAGACACAAAGATGGCTCTCCCATGTCCAGATTAGACAATGAAACAAGCTACAAAGGATGTGGCTGGCTACAGCAAACTGGGAGAAATTAGTGAGTGGTCTGAGGAACAACAATCAGCCACTACAGAGTCACACACCAGCAGCTGAGGTACTATCAAAGTCTGAAGTGGTGGCAAAGGCTCTTTTTTTAAGTGTGACGGGAGAAGAGCCAGCAGGACCAGAGAAAGTATCCATGATATAGCAAAGGAGGATATCTGATTACCAGTAAGCAGTGCTGGAAAGAGATGATCAGAAGGTAAGTTGTCAGACAAGTGTTCACAAGCAGAACACACACACACACACACACACACACACACACACACACACACGCAGTCCCCCTTCAAAAGTAAATATAAAAGCACAAGCAGTAGACAAATTCCTGTCAAAACTTAAAATCTGTTTTCTGCAGTGTTAACAGTGCAAACAGTACACAAGCATCCAACATAAAAAATCATTTTCAGCCCTGTAAAATACTTCCTAGCCTTAAAAATATACACTTCCCAGTAAAAAGCCTCAAAAGCACTACATATGTACCACAAAATTAATCCCAGTACTCAATATTAAGCCTTGTTCTAAAAATGGTGGTGGTCCCCGACAGGAAACATCGGCTACTGTAAAAAAAAAAGCCAGTTTTCTTAAAAGGGAAATACAATTTTTAGTTAGCAAATAAAATACTATACTATTTTCTTAAAAAGGCAATCATTTCTGCATGGAAGGGTTCTACTATGGGGATTATCTGCCAGAAATGAAGCTCGAAGCAGATTGCTGTTCCTGTAAAGCCTCAGAGTTGTTTTCTCTCAAGACAGCAAGAAAGTTATCTACACTCTGACTGCTGATTTCCTTTCTAAGGGGTCAGCCAATCAGCAGTCAAGAGTATAGTTATGGGAGGGAACCAAAGCTTTTTGAAGCTGGGCAGGATACAACACAAATAACCAAAGGCTACTGCAGCAGAGAGTGATGAGCATTTTAGGTTTCTGATGTTAATCAGATTTTCATGTTCCTACTTGTATACATCATACTCCATGTGGAAAATTTGTTGACGTCTATTAACATGTTATTTCTAGTCGCACTGTAAATATGTTCTTGAAAAAAAAAACATTTCTAAGTACAGAGGGAACAAATTCTTGGCTTGCAGTTTGTTTCGTTCTGGAAGTGCTGTCCTACTGTCTCAGATCAGTCAAGCAAACATGAGATAAGGACTGACGCTTCATAATTAAACAAATATCCAATCAGATAAAAAAAAAAAAAAAAAAAAAAAAAAAAAACAGAAAAACAATCCTTTAAAAATACAAGCCACTTGCCTAGCACATAAAATTCAAAATACTGAAATCTAATATATAAAAGCAATGAACAGGTGGAGGAGACCCTGGAGAGGTGGAGATAAGAGGAATGAAGGTCAGCAGGACTAAGACAGAATATATGTGCGTGAATGAGAGGGAGGATAGAGGAATGGTGAGGATGCAGGGAGTAGAGGTGGCGAAGGTGAATGAGTTTAAGTACTTGGGATCAACAGTTCAGAGTAATGGTGAGTGTGGAAGAGAGGTGAAGAAGAGAGTACAGGCAGGATGGAGTGGGTGGAGAAGACTGTCAGGAATGATTTGTGACAAACGAGTACCAGTAAGAGTGAAAGGGAAGGTCTACAAGAGGGTACTGAGACCAGCTATGTTATATGGGTTGGAGACAGTGGCACTGACAAAAAGGCAGGAGTCAGAGCTTGACATGGCAGAGTTGAAGATGCTAAGATTTGCACTGGGTGTGACGAGGATGGACAGGATTAGGAATAAGTATATTAGAGGGTCAGCCCAGGTTGGAAAGTTTGGAGACAAAGCCAGAGAGGCAAGATTACGTTGGTTTGGACATGTGCTGAGGAGGGATGCAGAGTATATTGGGAAAAAATGTTAAGGATGAAGCTGCCAGGTAACAGGAAAAGAGGAAGGCCTAAGATAAGGTTTATGGATGTGGTGAGAGGACATGCAGGTGGTTGGTGTGACAGAGCAAGATGCAGAGGACAGGAAGAAATGGAAACAGTTGATCTGCTGTGGTGACCCCTAACGGGAGCAGCCAAAAGAAGAAGAAGAAGAATGAATCAAATTCATCAGTTTTATAATAGGCTTTATATTTAAAGCTTCATTTCACAACAGGAGATTCACATGCATTCAATAAAGTTTGTCACTGCTACACTGAAAGTTGACACAGTACTACATTTCATAGAACTCAATACTACTACTGCTGCTAGGAAATTAAAATCCGTAAATCGCTTATATACAGGTTAATGTTTAAATAAGGCAATTCCCATTTTCATAATACAAAAATCATATATCCTTTGCTTTAATTTCTATTGTTTGCCATATAAAATGTTAACAGTTATATACACAACCTTACTAGTAAGACAGCATACAAGTGAAATATTTTTTTTTCTTTATCCTGGGATGTATTAAATAATCTGTTTTAAGAATAACAGAGAAAATTATACCATAAAAACAACGTCATATGCCAAAACATACCTGATGACTAGAAAAAAAAAAACAAACAATAAGCATGCCCATGATAAACTATATTACACACAGAATGCTCTGTGACACAGAGCACTGTGGCTTCTCAAAGCAGCCATCTGAAACAGCTGCCATTTTTTACCATACCATAGACACTTTAAAAATTAATCTCTAGAAACACACATTTGGTAGTGGTACTGATCTTCTCCAAATCAAATCCTTTGCTATTTAATCAGTATCATTAGGCTGATTCACTTGAACAATTCCTCGTTAAGAAACTAAGACACTGCAAATTTCATGAATTATAAAATGCTGGTCGCTCTAACAATAATTCATGACTGGGTGTGGTAATGCAGATTTACTCAGGGTTGACATGGTTTGATTATGATAGTGAAGAAGAAGAATGGATTAATGCCTTTACGCACTACCATTACTTAAGAAAAAGCGGTGTGCCTTTCTAAATAATAGCGCTGTTATTTTCCAAACTCTTCTTTGCTTTGGCATTTTCTCCCCTGTTCTGCATCTAGGGAAGTTTCCCAATCTACTGTGCAAACATGAGTGCAAGTGCCAGGACATGCACAGTGCAGTTGTTAAAATTCTGATTCTGTCGAACACTTTAATGGCAAATGCTGATTAGGAAGTCTGGAAAAATCTTTAGTCTGTGCCTCTGTGCCAAGCATCTCAAAAAGATAAATGCTATATAACTCTGTGCCAAACATCTCAAAAAGATAAATGCTATATAAGCACTTATATTTGTATGCTGTTTAGCACATGTTTTATCCACATTTCTTAAGCAGTGCTCATATTCAGTTCATCATCTTCAACATAATCATTATCATCTCTTTTAAGGACACAGTTAATCTGCAAGCATTCTACTGTATACTTGAGGATTCCTAGAAATCCTGGTGAATTTAATTTTTTTTGATGGTCTGACTTTCAAGGATGGTGTAATATGTGTGCTTGTGGCTGTAGCTTTTCATTTTTATAGCTACACAGGTTCATAGTTAGGCCAATGACCACAGTGGCCTTTTTAAGCCTAGCCATGCAGCCCAAATCTCTGAAAAGTTCTAGTACCCTTGATAAGTGTAAGCATGGGTCTGGGAGATGAACCATTTACAAGTTACCTATGTCCATTAGACACATAGGTGCCAAACCAGGGAGGAATTTCTGGTTTCCCATCCAACTATCCAAGTTGCACTTGAATTGGGTTAGGGAGGAACTCTGCTTCACATGGATGGGGAGCCTGTTCCATAGACGGGGTAGTCTCTGAGATACAAGACTCTCTCTCCAGCAGATCCTATTTATATCACAGGCAAGGTTTAAGTCTTTAGAATGGGTAATTCTGGTGCTGTTTGTTTTGTGGATATGCAGGAGAGTCATCAGAGTGGGGTCTGACAATGCCCTGTATGCCAGGCAGAGATCTCTCCTCAAAAGCCTGTAGGAGACAGACTTCTTCCTGGGCGGCCGCGGTGGTGCAGCGGTTAGCGTTGCCGCCTCACAGCAAGAGGTTCTCCGGTTCGATCCTCGGCTGGGGTGCCTTCTGTGAGGAGTCTGCATGTCCTCCCTGCGGCCGAGTGGGTTTCCTCCGGGTGCTCCAGTTTCCTCCCAAATCCCAAAGACATGCCATAGGTGGATTGGACACTCTAAATTGGCCCTAGGTGTGAGTGTGTGTGTGCCTTCTGTGGAAGGTTGGGCGCCGGGCTGGCAACTCGACACTGTAAAACTCCACTGCCAATCATGAGCGCACAGGTGATCCGCTGTGGCGACCCCTAACCCCTAAAAGCCGAAAGAAGAAGAAGACAGACTTCTTCCTACATATAATGCTAGATTTGCAACAAACACACTGGATTTATCTGCCCTCTTAAGGTACATGTAGTATAAATATTATATACTACAATCTGGACTTTTTTTAGTGAAAGTTTCACAATCCATTCAAAGAACATCAGTTAACTGCCTTGGCATATAATGAGACTGAAAAAAAAAAGACAGACTACAAAGTAAATTAAATATAATTTTTAATACTGTCAGACATCCTAGCTTAATAAATTTATTCAGAACATGCTGACAGCTTTTATAACTACAACAACCAAGACAGATCTTGAGAAAGTCTTACCTCTTTCTAGCATTTGGCAGCTTAGCAGCGCCCGTCAACCTCCCCGAAGAAATCACCTATATTAAAAATTAATAAATAAGGAATGTGATTAGCCACAGAGAAATATCTATTAGCTCAAAGTGATTATAGACATAGCAGCCAATTTAAATTCTGCTTTACATCAGATTTCTACATTTTCCTAAGCTCTAAAATCAACAGTATTTATTGCCAACCAGAAACTATTGTAGTGGTGTGCCCAAGTTAAAGAAACACTGGAATAAAATACAATGCAAAAACGTCTCCAGTTTTTATGAAATGAGGTACTATGCCAACATATGAGTTACAGAACAGCAACACCACAAAATGGTTCTTTATCCAATTGTATTTTCTACTTTTCTGTTTCTCATCCAATCCAGCAGTTCAGACCATTCCTCTCTCTTCAGTGAGCACCATGTTATTTTTCCATGAGACATCAAAATACTTTCTTCAAGAATTTGTCTCTCTGGCTGTCAGCATCCATACATCCATCACAACCCATTTTCCTACTTTTGCTCACGGGATCAGGGGGTTACAACAGTGAATTATCTAAAGCCAAGGTTCACACCACCAGGTGGCTGGCCCTGCCAAGACTGTACTTCCATACCACACGCTCACACCTATGGTCAATTTAGAGTGTCCAATCCACCTACTGCATTGTCTTTGTCATGTGGGAAGAAACACAAGCACCGATAGGAAACCCACACGAACACAGGGTGGACATGCAGACTCCCCAAAGAAGGCATCCTAGCTGAGAATCGAACCACAGAACCTCCTGCTATGAAATGACAACACTGTTTGCTGCACCACTGTGCACCCCTCTGGCTCTCAACACGTGGTCCATTAATGCAGAGTCTCTAGTGTTGTAGGTATGGTGTAAAAAGAAAAGGCAGCTCTATTGTCACAATCAGACTGTACGGTTCAGTCTGGAATGGCATTAAGTGAAATATTCTGGCCAAGGTGGTGAAAATAGTGGCAGTCTCTGCAGAAAAGACCAGACACTAATCTTCAGAAAGGTAATATGAAAATAATGCCACTACGCTAAAGTAATTCTGAAAGTAAGTCTAAGCACTCCCATTCCAAGTGATAAAAATAATTAGTCTGAAGGGACATCATGAGTGCTGTGCGAAAGAGATGGTGCAACCAAACAGAAACATGCTTATCTGTTCCCATCAGGTTGTTTAGAGTTATGATAGATTTGCATTGTCCAAAACATCAAGATACGATTTAAAAAAAAAAAAAAAGCTGAGAGCATGTGTGTGTGTGTGTGTGTGTGTGTGTGTGTGTGTGTGTGTGTTACTTTCTTTGTTCCCCCTATGTGCCAACCATTAGCCCCCTTCAAGAGAAATCAGCCAGTTTGTTCCTAATCACCAGGGCAAAGGAGAATCAGATTAGTTCCTCATTCAGGCAGCCATCAGATGTAGTGCAACTTTTTTTTTTTTTTTTTTTTTTTTACTGCTCAACTCCTGTTACTCATACTCACCTAGCAAATTCTCAGGGAGGAGCACTTAGTGGCGGTTTCCCTGGTCTTCACCAGGGAAACTGCACCAGCTAGTGAGTTGGTGCAACCTTTCCCATCCCAAGGAGAGGTACTCGAGTAACACCCTTTCTACTCTCTCCCTCAGGCCACTAATCAAACCTTGGTCACTTCAGTCACAGTCAGGACTCTGTCCCTTTGCTACATGAAGTCAGTCAGAAAAAAAGAGGTTTATACCACATTATTTTGTCTAGATTATTACCTTTCACAGGCATTCTATGTAATTCCTATGTATAAATTTAAAAATATAGCTGCGTGAAAGTATTCACCACAAATAGAAACTATTTAATTACCATAGTAACTATTTAATTACCATAGTAAAAGATCCCCTTCATAATGTCACATTACCAAAATGTTAAGTTACATAATATTGATAACAGAAGAGCGTAAGTTGGATAACATCAAACTATTAAAGTAATGAAACTTGCAACATCGAAATATGTACTGTGCATGTCAGGCAGTACACAGATGGCTTGTTTGGAGATCACATTAGACTCAACAGAAACTTCTCCATTTAAACAGAACAACTATAGGTTGTTCAGAATTTCTGAATGGAGATCGCAGTGCAGGGGGGGGGGACGGGAAATGTACCCATTTCCCCACTGTAGTGCGATCTCGGAGTTGTATATATAATTTGCAGGGGGTGTGGGGGGACAGCCCCCCTGCAAAAATGTTGATAAAAGTATATTTTTGTGTTTAAGTGGAATAGCTCCTGTTATGAGTGTAGGGCAATCTCTATGTAGGACGTCTTTTGTACTGCTTGACATGCGCTGTCAGCTCAATGTTATCGTAGGTGCACTGTTCTGGTCTCAATGTTTTGACAGTCAACCTTTTGGTAATGCGATCATATGACGCGGACCCTAGTAACATGTGGGAGGAAGGTCCATTCTTCATAACAGCAGGATTGGTGCCAAAATTATGAGGTCCTTTTGGCAGATAAAACTTTCCCAAGTCGTTAAGCACCTTCCCACTATACTACCCTATACTGCAGTGCCTGGTCTGTCCAGATCTTCTGTGGATTCTCTGAACAGCACCCAACATTTTGCAACAGGAGAGAAAAAAAATATGTCTAGACTAGATAATGCCAGAGGCTGGAGGAGGGAAGGTATGTTTATTTCTTTAGTTTGTTTACTGGGGCAGTACACTGATCACAATAGACTATTTGCAGACACAGCCCATGCATAGAAATTCACAAAAACTAAAACAGAAGTAATTCCCAAACATGGAAGAATCACAGAAGGTAGAGAATCCTACAGACAATTGAAATGAGTAAATATTATTAACAGAGAAGAAAAACAAATGTGGATTAATTTTAGTAGTAAATATGGCAGAGAAGTGGCAGGTGAAACCAGAGGATATATTAAAGAGAATGAACCTACCTCTTACTGATCCATCATTATTGAAAAGCGTGCAACTTTCATACTGACAAGAGATGGTTCATCCTCCATAACAGCAGATCCTACTGAGTGGACATTACTATGGAAATATCCACTTCAGGACAGAATCACCAAATGAAGAGCTGAATCTCAAGCTGAGCATCATGTCCAGCTTACAAGTACCTTGCAAAAGTGTTGAGGGATGATCAGGTAGCTATGGCACAAATACCATCCATAGCTGGATGCCTGAAGGCTGTACAGATAACAGATGCTCCAATGAAAATGGCCTTTTGTGCAGCAGCACTAAGATGCTTCCCATACTTATTATGACAAACAAATAAGGCAGAAGACAACCATTTAGAAAGTGCAAGCTTAGAAATGATCTCTGCAAACTTCACCTTACGAGAATGAAGAGGCTGGCAATTGTTGTGGCTATTCTTCACCCTCACAGCATAAAATGTAAGCTACCACTGGAGCACATATTCTCCTTAAATCAGAACATCTGGAAAAGACAGGTGATTGAATGTATTGGTTAAGGTGAATGAATCTATTGGTCAAGATTGATCTCTGTAGCCACTTTCAGCAAGAAAAAAAAAAAAAAAAAGTTATGTACTCACCATAACGTTCCATCTGAGTAGGTAACTTCATTTGTCTGCAACCTGTGGGTATCGGAGCCGAGCAGGCAGCTTTCCAAGCCAACAGATCCAAGCTCCAAGCTCTTCCCCCTACCCATAATGCCCTGCCATCTCCCTCTAACCCTCGAGTTTGCCAGAAAAAAAAGCAATAGGAAATTCTATAACCTAGAAAGGGTTACAATACGTTCCATTGATGTCAATTGAATGAAGACATATCCTGATCCTTTGATAACGAACTAAGGGTCCGGGGGATGGAGGGCGGGTCGGTTGCAGACAAATGAAGTTACCTACTCAGATGTAACGTTATGGGGAGTACATAACTTCTTTATCTGAACTAGTTAACTTCATTTGCTCAGCAACCTGTGGGACAGAGTCCCCAGCTACCAGCAACTTAATTTCATTTGCTCAGCAACCTATGGGACAGAGTCCCCAGCTACCAGCAACTTGGGAGGCCCTTATGGAAGGATATTCCGGAGCACTGCGGAGCCAAACGATGCACATCCTCTGGATATTAAATCCAATGTATAGTGTGTAATAAAGGTATGAGAGGAAGCCCAAGTAGCTGCTGAGCAAATGTCATCCAAAGAAACCTTTGACCAGAAAGCAGCTGAAGTGGCCATAGATCGGGTAGAATGGGCTCGCACTCTTAGGGGCTCAGGACAACCAGAACTTTTGTATGCTAGGAGAATGCACTGGGAAATCCATCTAGCTAAGGTTACTTTAGTGACTGGCTTCCTCAGACAGGATCCTGCAAAGGAAACAAAAAGTTGATCAGATTTTCGAAGATCTGCTGTTCTGTTTAAGTAAAAACGTAACTGTCTGTGAGCATCCAGACAATGAAGTCTGTATTCTCCCTTGTTTTGGAAATGATGTTGGCTTCTGAAGCCACTTTGGGCAGAAAAGAGGGATTAGTCCTGAGGGAGACCCTGTCTTTATGAATGATGATGTATGGAGGTTTACTGCAAAGAGCATGAAGCTCCGATATCCTTCTAGCAGAAGTAATGGCAATCAGGAAGGCCGTCTTCCAGGATACATATTTTAAGTTGACTGAAGCCGCGGGTTCAAAAGGAGGCCCAGTCAGAGCTTGAAGAACTAGGGTAAGATCCCATGGAGGCACTGCATCTTTAATAGGGGGTCTTAACAAAAAGGTTCCTTTCCTGAATGTTTTGCATATCTTGGAGGATGCTAGAGGTCCTGAACTGTTTCCAACGTGGTAGTGGGAAATAGCTGCCAAATGAACTTTAATAGCAGAAGCACTAGCTCCTTGATCAAAGGTATGCGAAAGAAAGTCTAGAACTGCTGGGATAGGAGCCATGAAGGGGTCCAAGTTCCTGTGCTCCGCCCAGACAGAGGAACGTTTCCATTTACTCTTGAAGATTTTCCTGGTAGATGGTTTATGGGCGGCCACCAGGATGGCCTTAACCGAAGAAGATATACCGGGAGTCCTAGCCATTAAGGGAACTAGATCAACCAAGCTGAGTGTTTGAGGTAGTCCAGGTCGAGGGTCTTCAATCCTAAAGGATGAGAGATGAGATCCGGATTGGGATCTAAAATCCAGGGAGGATGTACTAGATGAGACCGCAGGTAAGGGAACCAGGTTTGACGAGGCCAGAATGGGGCTATGAGGATAACACTGCTCCCAAACCGACGAGCTTTCTGCAAGAATTTTGTCATCAATGGAAGAGGAGGATAAGCATACAGAAGACCGGATGGCCAAGCATGAACTAGAGCGTCTCTGGGGGCTTCCCCTGGTGGGGGAATCAGAGCGAAGAATTCGCTGCACTTTGTGTTCGAAGGCGAGGCGAAAAGATCGCAGCAAGGTTGACCCCACTGGAGGAAGATTTGTTTCACTACTGCTGGGTTCAGAGACCACTCATATGGTGAGAGGATTGTTCGACTCAACCTGTCCACCAAGATGTTTGACTGACCCGGGATGTGCGTTGCTATGAGAAAGCAGTTGGTGGCTATCGCCCATTCCCATACTCTCATTGCCTCCCTGCAAAGTGGCTTGGATCTGGTTCCCCCTTGTTGTTTATGTACCAGACTACCGACATGTTGTCGGTTTGAAGTGCAATAGTTCCTGGAGGGAGAAGGGGCTGGAGAGCCTGCAATGCTAGAAGCACTGCCCTCATCTCCAGGACACTGATATGCAGTGAGGTCTCTGTGAAAGTCCACGTGCCTTGGGCGGATCTGCCCATGCAATGCCCCCCCCAGAGGAGAGATGCGTCCGTGGTCACCGTGACTTGGGGAGGGGGTATAACAAAGGGGCGGCCTTCTCGAAGATCTCTGGAGCGGAGCCACCAAAGAAGCGACTCCCTGCAAATCCTGCTGAGGGGAACAGGTGTAGACAGGGGGTGAAAAAGAATGGACCATTGAACTTGTAGTGTCCACTGAAGGATTCTCATCTTCAGGCGAGCAAAGGGGGACAGATTGATGGCCGCTGCCATGGATCCCAGGGCCCCCAGGACTAGTTCCACTGGGGGAGATGACGATTGTAAGAGGTCTAGAATGTGAAGGCTTAGACTGCGAAGTCAGTCCGCTGTCAGAAAGACTCTGGATTGAGTAGCGTCTATCCTGGCCCCTGTGAATTCCAAAATTTGAGTAGGTTGAAGGGAGGATTTCTGGTGGTTTATCGTGATCCCTAGGTGGCGGGCTAGGTGTAAGAAGTAGTCCCTGCCTGAGCAGAGTTGATGCCTGGTGGTGGCGGTTAGGAGCCAGTTGTCCAGGTACGGAAAGACCTGTATTCCCTGAAGCCTCAGGTGGGCCCCTACAACTGCCATGACCTTGGTGAACACCTTGGGGGCTGTGGTGAGACCGAAGAGTAGGACCCTGAACTGATAATGGCTGGCTCCCAGCCGAAAGCGGAGGAACATTCTGGATCGTCTGTCCATCAGAATGTGGTAGTACGCATCCTTGAGGTTTATCGAGCACATCCAGTCGTTCTCCTGCAAAAGTGGGAGCATGGATTGAATAGTGACCATCTGGAATTTTTCTTTGGCGACTGACAGGTTCAGCGTTGACAGGTCGAGAATGGGTCGTAAGTCCCCCGTCTTTTTTGGCATCAAAAAGAACCTGGAGTAAAAGCCTGATCCAGATTGTTCGGGGGGGACGCGCTGGATAGCTCTTTTTCTTAGCAGCCCTCGAATTTCTGATGCTGCTGCCTCCCTCTGATCGGGTGGAACATCAGGGAGTCTTGTTGATCGGGTAGGGTGAGATAGGAAAGGAATTGAATAGCCTCTGGATATGATTCGGAGCACCCAGCGATCTGTCGTGATGGGCTCCCATTTCGCTAGGTATTCCAAGAAGCGCCCCCTGACTGCCTCCAGAGAGGAGCAGTTGGGCAACCCCTCAGGGCTGCTGCGTGGGTCAATCCGAAAAAGGTTCTCTCGACCCAAAACTCTTCGGACCCCCTCTGCCCCTGGGCCGGCGTCCACCCGGTCCTCCTCTGCCTCTGAAGGACGAGTGATCTGGAGCGAAACAGGATTGTTGAGCTTTCCGGAACCACATCTTCTTCTGTCCTCTTTGGTTCCTGGAGTAGGACCTCTGAGGAGCCGAGAAGCAGATCCCGATGGCAGACGTCTTCCCGTCTTTCTCGCTCTGGAGGAGCGTATTGTGGACGGTTTTGCCGAAGAGTGTAGAACCGTCAAAAGGGGCGTTCGCGAAGGATGCCTTGAAGGGTTCCACAAAAATTGCAGAGACGGAACCAGGCCTGTCTATGTAAGGCGACGCCCATTCCGCTAGCTCTAGCCGCTCCCTCCGTAGCATGGGAGAGAAGCCGCATAGATGTGTTGGTGATTGACTTGATAGTGGCCATTCGAGCAGAGAAGGTCCGCTTGTCCTCGGCCGACATGGTCTCTGGGGGTGACCCAGCGTACTCTTTAATCAGGTCCGGCTGGAGCTGAATCACATGTGCCATATAATTCAGTGACATTACAGAGAAGGTCGCTGAAGAGAACATCCGTTTTCACAAAAGGTCCATCATCTGAGACTCCTTGTCTGGAGAATGCACCGAGGAACTCTCCTGTGCTAATTCCTTTTTAGTGGCAGCCGCCACCACCATGGCATCCACTGGGGCACCCTTGCTCCAAACTGTCCTGTCCGTGGGAGGGCTGAGGATCCTGTCCGGTCTCGTGGGTATTGGCTCGACAGTGTTCGGCTTCTTCCATGCCCTGGTAATTATGAGGTCTACCAGGGGGTCGGCGGTAGGGGACACCCAAGATGTAGATGGGCCTGTGTCAAACGCCTCCAGAAACAGACTCATCCGAGGAAGGTTTTTGGGCAGACCACCCCCCTCTAATGCGTAACATTTCTATGATGTCTCCGAAGGCGAAGTCTTCAGGGGGTGACCTTGGGGAACCTTCCCCTTCCTCTAAGTCTGTGTCCTCCGTGAGGGACTCAGGTGAGTCCAAGTGCCTCCTCTTGCACTTCCGTTTGTGAGGGACCTCCTCGGAGGGGCTGTCCGAAGAGGCCTCACCAACAATGTCCTGTTCCTCTACGGGAACAATATGGGACATAGGCGCAGGCTGTCCCTGTGGCCGGATGATGGAAGAAAGGCCCGTCTGAGTGGGAATGGCGGGTGGATCCGTAGCAAGAGCCTGGGGCCTTGAATCCCTCGAAAGGACCCTCTCCACGATGCCGAATGCCGAGGGGGAACTGCTTTCCCTGGGATCCGAAAGCATTCCCCTCGGATCAGACGTGCGGATCGGCGCCGAAGGTGACCCGACCGGATCCGAAAGGGTAGTATGCCCCGACCTTAATGGAGCCGAAGGTCCGCTGACCCCTCCGGATGCTCACGGCCCCGAGAGCTCGGATCCGAAAACGGATCCGACAGACTCAAGGGTACAGTCGGCGCTGAAGTAGGAAACACTGTCGGCGCTGACCCTGCCCTGGCTCCGAAGCTAGTCAGCTCTGACAGTTCCAAACCCCGAAAGTGGGTCGGAGAAGGAGCAATGGGGGCGAAAAAAGGTGTTGAGCACCCCCCAGTGGGGGGGGGGGGCAAGAGCACTTCCATCTGCATCTGGGCCTGGAGAAATCAACGCATCATCCGGTTCTTATCTGCGTCCAATAAATGTCTGGTGGATCTAGATGAGGCCACCAAAGCCGGCCGGGAAGACCGCCTGGATGACCTCGAGGGTGACCGGGGTTCCTGCTCCGGCTAGAAACGTGGAGAACGGAGCCGGGAGGGGGAAGGCCCGGAGACATTAAGGGGAGAGGCAAGCTGTTTAGGCGGCAGTGCCGAAGGGGTCGAGTCGGAACATCTCTTGTGACTGCGATGCCTTTCTTTCTCTCTCTCCCTATCCTTTTTATCCTTCTTTCTGCCATCCCTTTCCTCCTGGACCAGCAAGGGAGGTCGAGTCCCGGCCAGGGGATCAGGAGCGGCAGGTGGGGCAGCCGCGGCTGGTGCCACCGAGGAGGATGAAGCAGAGTCCGGGGGCAAAAGCCCCGCCAGAATAAGCTTCGACCTCCTATCTTTCAAAGCCCTGGGGTTGAAGGCTGCACAAATAGTGCAGCCCAAGGAGAGGTGATCAACCCCCAGGCACAGGACACACCGAGTGTGGCCTTCCGCTGGGGACAGCTTATGGCCACACTCGGTACATTTAGAGAAAATGGCTTTAGGGCCTTCAGCCATTATAGAAGAGGAAAAAAGAAAAATAGGCCCACAAGCACACACCTTCACACACGCAGAGGGGGGAAGAGGAATAAATCTAACAACCAAAAAGTTAAAAGAACTACCCAAAAAAGGCTAGAAAGATAGGGGAAGTTCACACACACAAAGTTAGAGAAAGTCTGACAGGAATTCAAGATTTAAATGCTACACTTACAGTACTATGCTCGGAGCTCATTCAGAGAAGCTTATGGAAGCCGCGGCAAACGAGATCTGAGGGTTAGAGGGAGATGGCAGGGCATTATGGGTAGGGGGAGGAGCTTGGAGCTCAGATCTGTTAGCTTGGAAAGCTGCCGGCTCGGATCAGATACCCACAGGTTGCTGAGCAAATGAAGTTAACTACTTCAGATTGGTTAGTTCTCAGAGTGGTACTGTCTTTCTGAAATGCAAAATAAGGTGCATTTAAAAAAAGCATGGAGCAAAAAATTCCTTCTAGCAGATGAACCAAGTCTTCCATGACAGGTACTTCAACTCCTCTGAAACTTCTTGCTCAAAAAAAAGCAAAGCAAGCTTTTCCAGCATAAAATACAACCCCCAAGAAGGCAAAGGATCACAAAGGGGTGTCTCAAAAACACAGGTGCTTTTCAGAAAGCTTTTACATACTTTAAGTGGGGCCAAGAAAAGGGAGTCAAATCTCAAAATTAAGTGGAATCAAGTAGGACTTTGTCAAAACCGTAGCTCAATTCTGAATCAAAGCCTTCAGGAAAATAATCTAATATGTAAGGAAGTGGGGCTGAAAAAGCATCCATACCCTCTAAGTCCACCAACTGTCCCACAAGGAGAAAGAAGCCATTTGTCTTTTCACAAAGAAGAAATGATCTGCACTACTCATACAGATAAGGATGGGTTACTGAAATACAGAACTGAATGTGCCAAATAAAGAGTCGGAGGGAGTGAACGCCAGCATGATGTTTGCCCAACGGTGGATTAATAGTATTTTGATGGAATGAAACTATAAAAGCTTCCTGGTAGATGCAGGGGCACTTCATATGCAAAAAACAGTTAGAGGTACGAGGACATTTGCCTTTTGGAGTCCTTCAGGCAGAACCTCAGCAGAGGTGGTGGTAAGAGGGAAGTAAAACAGCACCCAGAGTGCTACCAGAGGACAACAATGTCTCTCCAGTGGAAGAATAAAGGGAAATAGTTGTTACATTTGTCACTGACAGAAAATGTAATCAAGACACAATAAAGCCTGACTCATAAGCAAATCAACTTGCATGTCAATGCGTGGCTAAGGGACCAACGGAGAGGCACAAAAGGTAGCAACTCAGCCTCTTTACAAGAAAACTGGTCACAGGTCACAAGAAAAATGGCTAAACAGTATAGCCCAATCCCACACACTGACACCTTCGCACTGCAGAGAATACACTTCTCACACACAGATATACCAGCTGATACACATTGCCCAGCTGCTGGCAATTATACCTAGAGGAAACGCCAGTGGTGTCAGAAGTACTGCAATCATTTCAAGAACAGTGATGTGGAGGCTGGACTCCAGAGACATCCAGACATGTAAACCAGTGAAACGTGAACACAGACTGCTTCATTTTTACCATTTGTGACTAAGTCCAGCTAACTCATTTCCTTCCAAATACCACATTCAGAAAAATCCTTCCACAATGGATGGGCTTTTTCCCCATCATTTCTCCTGCCAGCTTGATTGATATGGGCATCCTGAGGCAATGTAGCAATTGCTTACGTATGCTGACAACCATTTATTCCCAAAGCAAACTAACACCCTACGTGAGAGATGCAAATACACTGTGGAACTGGAGTCCATTCTCTCTCGTAAAAACAAACTAGACAAACAGGTTGTCAGCACACATGCTTCACCTCTCACGCAAACCTCATCTCTCTCACAAAAGGAAGGCCATGACACATAAACCCACATATGCGGAGGTACTCACTAAAAGCCTACCAAAAGAATAGAGACCTCCCAAACGCACACCACCCACACTCACCACTAAACAAAAAGAAAACACTACACATATCAACACAGACTCCGATGTCTCAACAAATAAGGCCCTAAAGCAAAACACATCAAATGTCTTAGTCACAGGTGTCTCCACAGTGAGACACACAGACGTCCTCCTCGCCAGACTGACCAAGGAGAAGTTCACAGTCGGCTGCCTATCAGGTGCCAGGATCCGACAAATTACACATGCAGTCAAGTCACTCAAGTACCGTTATGACTCTTGTCATAGTCTAGATTGGAGTGAATAACTTAAAACTTACCCTTCTGGATTATATGAAGAGACACACTGGAACCATCTGATTAGGTGTCCCAGACAGGTATGTCCCAGACAGGTATATCCCTAGTCCTAAGCAGTATCCTACCCTGACCCAGGATAAAGCCACAATATAAACAAAAAACTGATTGACTTCAACAATTGGCTCAGCTTCTGGTGTCAGTCCATGGGGATCCAGTATATGTCATCCTGGGAGGATATGGTAGACAGACCTTGCTGCTTTGCTAGAGAAGGGCTGCACCTGTCCCCTCCTAAGCTTTAAATACTGGCAAAGGCCCTTGCATCCCCCATAGTGCCTTTTTAGGCAATGTCAAAACAACAAATCTTCCAACGTAACAAAACCTAATAAGAGTCAAACTCAGGGTTGTGCTGCTTAATACTAAAAATTAAAACACAAAACTGTGCTCCCTGGAAGCTCCTCACCTTGGAGGATGTTGACATCTGTGCAGTTACCGAAACATGGTTTATGGCCACCGACAGCACCCCGACCATGCAAGGCTAAAATGCCTTCCACACGTTCAGACCTCAATGAGTGTGAAGGAACCAAAGGTGGATGTTTATCCATCTTCATTAAAACCAAATACTTAGAGACTAGTCAAACAGCGTGACTCTTTCGAACTACTCCATTTCCAATTAACAATTGGGAAAGTACCATACCACATCATTGCTAGCTATAGATCACCTACCATGAACCAGGTTAAGCACACCACCTACCTCCATTTATTGGAATCCCTCACCATACAGCCCAACACCTTAGCCATGGGAGATTTCAACTATCCTTCCATAACAGGGGTACATACACAAGCAAAAACACACTCGCCCAGAAGTTCCTGGCTTTGTAATACAAATGCTCTGGAACATAGTCTGCACCCCCACTAGGGGTTCTAATGTTCTGGACATAGTACTCACCAACAGAGGGGTGTCATCTGTGATGCCCTCCCTAGTTAGGTCAGACCACAAATCAGTCTCGTTTGAATTACTGGAACTCACACCCTCACAGGAACAAATATTATAAAAAAAACTTTATCAAACTAACTACAGCCTACTAAGTGACAGTATAAAAAGCTTCATATCACACAATCCATGGACGTCAATGATCACTATGCAGAAGTGTATGTAAATGCCCTGTGCAAACACTTAAGTTACTGCATAAACTCTGCTGTATCTGACTCAATCAAAACCTGGACTTTCTGTAAAAGCAAGCCACCGTGGTGGACTTCAAGTATAAACAGATGATTTAACAAGAGGAAGAAACTGTTGTCCACAAGCAAGAGGGATATCACTCTGCAGAGGAAGAGTACCCTCCTAAGCCTAAACAAGAAAATCACAAATCAAGTAAAGTCTTCTAAAGCAAATTATGAAACTAAAATTGCATCCCTAACCAAGGATAACCATAAGGCATTCTTTAACAATATCCAAAGTCTAAAAGGGAATGTCCACTTATGTGCTAAACTGGTTGAAGATGGGAGCACTCGTACTACACCAGCAGATATTGCCAACCCGCTAGCTGACAGATTCAATGCAAACGTCACACCCCTATCCCTACCTACCCCAAATGTCACACCCCTATCCCTACCTGCCATATCACAAAGCATACCTGACACCACCCCTCTGCCTAGCATCTCTAGAGAACAGGTAATCTTTGCACTAGCCAAGGCCAAAAACACAGCTTCAATGGGACCAGATAATATCCCAGGTTGTTTACTAAACAATCTGCAACAAGACCTAGCTGACTCACTTGATGTTCTCTTTAATCATGTATTGAGAATTGGCTATGTTCCTGCAGAATGGAGAACAGCAACAGTAATCCTCCTGCACAAAGGCAGGCCCCATCAACTGACCCTGGCAACTAAAGACCCATAATTCTAACCAGCCTTATCTGCAAGGGCATAGAAAGAATCATCATGGACCTCATCAACAAGGACATAGGCGACTTCCAAACGCTGGATCCAACACAGTATGGCTTCATTAAGGGTAGATAATGCTTATTAAACCTGTTGGACCTCTTAGAGAAAGTCACCAAAGCTATGTACAAAGGTAAGTTGTGCAGACTGCCTATTTCGACCTTGCCAAGACTTTCAACACAAATTCCCCACTCTGGCGTCTTTCAGAAACTCTCCCAGATAGGTATTAACCCTTACATTACTAGATGGGTAGCCAATTGGCTCACTGACAGAACACACATTATCAAAATTAAATTGGTGACTCCATCTCTACTTGTAGACCTGTCACCAGTGGGGTACCACAGGGTTCTGTGCTAGGCCCTTTACTGTTTGGCACCTATTTCTCAGAAGTCCAGACCAAAGTAGATGGCCTTTGGCTCAAGTTCACTGATGACTGTAAACTGGGAGCAATCACCGAGTTCTCCAACAATGTCAACATATTACAAGAAGGGCTAACACAAACAAATGACTGGTGCCAAAGCCATGGTGAAAAACTAAGTGCAAAAAAATGCATTATTGTTCCTTTTGGCAAAACAGAATTCCCTAAAAATTACAATACTGACAGCACAATTGAGTTCCAACCTAGTGGTGCGAGACTTGGCAACACAGGTTGATAGCAATCTGAACTTTGACCATTAAAATTTTCCATAGTGGTAAGGAAAGCCTATGTTGCAAACCTCATAAGCAACTGCATAGCTTCCAGGTCAAGGGATGTTATAACTCCACTGTACTTGACCCTCATCAGACCACTAATAGAGTATAATGCACGCTTTTGCATGTACCTCAGCAGACAAATGCAGCAGCTGGTAAAAACCTCAGAGGTTTCTCACTAAGTGACTCCAAACCATGACCTACATGGACAGGCTGAAAGCCTTGTCACTTTACTCTGTGTCTTATAGACTGCTGAGAGGTGACTTATGCCTCGCTTATAAGGCAATCTCCAACCCTGCTTTAATGGAAATGCTGCACATCCGCAAGTCAAACAGCACAAGAGTCGCTTGCTCTAGGGATCTCAGCCTAGCTTGTGACATTAACAGAACATGCTGGAGAGACAGATACGTCTCCCAGAGACTGCCATTTCTCTGGAATAGACTGCTTATTCACATAAAACAGAGCTCCACACTGACCTTATTTAAACGCAACCTAGATAACTGAATGGGAGACCGCAAATTTGCCATTGGGGTGGCTCATGGGTAGGGGTAGCTGGTGTTGACCACAGACCTACTCTGTTCATAAATTCATTATGTGAACTATCCAAAAAGAACAAATGTGGAGACTTGGGATTAACATGGCTAGGTTTGTAAATGCTCTAGAGCCGCTAGCCTAGTAACCTGCTATGAACCTATGAGTCACTTTAAGCAGACAAGAGTCTGGGCTGATGAAGCAGCTTAAAGTAAGTCATACATGTATATGGAAAAGTTTGAGTTCTGATAACCACTGGGAAGCCGCAACTACAGACATACATTTCACAAACACCATGGGGGAATACAACAAGGCAGAACAAGAGCGTCTGTAATGGATAAATTCCTGGTTCCTACCTGAAAGTGCAAGAAATTCCAGGACTCGGACAATTTTGATGTGAAGAAGGTATGCAGCAGGTTCAAAAGTTGCATCTAATTTCCTTTTGTTAAAAAAGGAAAGATCAGTTGCTCTATGACTATTCAAATGGCTTGCCTGGGGATAAATATGTTTAGGGCATTTTAAATCAAAAATGGGCCAGAGTTCCTTTGTCTTTTTAGACACCAATAATATGTTAACTTCTTCTGATATGGTAGGACCTCTTGGATGCTCTTTTTAACATCACGTCAGATAACTGCTGCCTCGGAGGTTTTCTGACCAAGTGGAATGCCAGCAAATGGTTGGGATGGTGGAATAGTGTAGACCTTGAAGGAAATTGCATTAGCCCTGGATATTATTTTTCTGACTCACCCTTACTTGCTGATAGCAACTCAAGACTACAGGTGAAGGGACACATAACCACTGACTGCCTCTGGAGTGAAACATTGGGCAATACCTCAGGACTGCTTCAGTCCACATGTGAAAGGACTGCATCCTCCTGAGCAAGAGAAACTCTTGACCCTGAGCTGCAAGTTGTCCTGGTTAATAGGCTTCATTCTAGCCGTCTCTCAACGAGGCTTGGGTTGTATATAGTGCCAAAAACACGTAAGGTGTTGGCTCTTCTAGGTCCTGCAGACAAGGAGGCTATAATTCAGCACCCACAGCCATGAGGGTCTTACATTCTTTTTCCATGTTTTAAAGATGCCCTTTAACTTCCTCACCAAATATGAATGCATCTTAAAAAGGAGAATCCTAAAAGGTTGTCAATATCACAAAGTCCATCAACTGGAGTTATACTAGTAAATTCTTATGCTGGATCTGGCAGCTTTGGCAGCTCTCTCAATGCTATAAAGGCATCACCATCACTGGGTTATTTTTAGTGGAGTTTGCTAGGTTTGAGACAGGGGTCCATATGTTTTAAACGGCCCTTCTAGCAGTCCCTCTACGGTCTCGTGCATTTTGCCTGCAACATTTCAGATGAAATTCACCACATGTATAGCAGTCCAGTAACAGTATGGCAAAATGTTGGACATGTAAATATGCTTTCCAATCCTATTCACTAGTCTATACTTGTTGTACGGATAAAGGACAGTGAAAAGTGCTGCAGATATCAAAAGGATCAAGGTTGGGTGCCTCAGCCCAAAATGCCAGCCCTCTAGGAAGCAAAAGGATTTGCCTGATTTTCTTAGTGGGGTTACTATGTTAAATTTTTCCCAGGTTATGCTGGTCGTGTCTTTTAAGACATCCACCAAAGGAGGCACCATCTAGGAGGACAAGGCAGATATAAAAACTTTCTGCTGTCTCCTCTACAGGGAGGGTATGGGGTCAATAGACCACTACCCATGGCTACAAAAGTTTAAGATATTTCTCAACCTTTATATATTCTGGAGGAAAGGCAAGGAACTTGGCACCCTCATAATGTAGGTCTCCCAAAGAAGTCTCCAGGCAGGAGTAAATATGGGTTGATTTCTGGAAAGCTTTCTTGGGTCCTTTGAGGGGTGACTTGGAGGAATAGACTTTTACTGGAGAAGTAAAGTAAGTATTATTTACTATCATCATCATCATTATTAAATGCATTGTGCCTGGTAATAGGCACTTAAAACTGATGAAGCTGTAGAAAAGATGTTTTCTTTTTTGCAATCTATTATTTTAAAAGTATTTTTAAACATCTTTGTATGTAATGTTATATTTCTCTATATTTAAACATTAATTGCATTACTTGACTCATTCTTTCTTAACCTAAATAGTTTTATTCATTTTAAAAAGCTTTCGCTGATCATCTGTTCACTTATTTAGAGAGTATTCACTAGTAACTGGTGATAAGCTGCTGGCATCCACCTCTAATTGGCTAGAATGCACTGATACACATCATCATTCAGGTTTATAATTTTGGCTTGTAATCAATAAGAGTGAAGCACTTACTTACCTTGGAAGCCCCAGGCTCATGGTGGCAGTTTACCACCCTTTACCATGACAGAAAGCCATAATGTTGCAGAATATTTTCAGCGAATCCTAGAATTTAATGTTTACGTGCGCATGTGTGTGTATGTGTGTGTGAGACACACACATGTATGGAAGACTTTATTCAAAGCACAGTTACTGAGGACAAGCAAACATCAGAAGGCACTGAATCTCAGAATAGTGTGTTGAGAAAAGGGTCAGAGAGCAAAACCAAACACTTTGCTCGGTGAGGTGTTCAATGTGAAACTTATTTATGGATGTAAATGGTGTAGTTCTATAATTAAGTGCAACTATCCATATTTCCTGCATGCTCTTTTGGCTAGACTGCACTTATGAAGATGCTTAGTGATTCATGTTTGAGTGCCTTAATCTGTTTAGTACCAGTCATGCGACATTTGACATTAGAGTCCTGGTGGCTATCAGATTTAAGAACTTTAGATTTTTTATTTAAATATAATTCACTAATGGGCATTAGAGTAGATCCAAATGTGTAGCAGATTTGTACACTTTGTTAACATGGTAAGACAGACAGCAAATGCTAAAAAAAACTTGTATCCACAAGCTAAAGCAACATCTTGCATAAATTCCACTGATGCCTAAAACAGCAGACTTGTTGCATGGTGTCAGAATCAATGTAGACCATTATTAATGAAAGAGTACTTTCTTTACTTGAACTTTTTTCACTTTTAGAATAAAGGAAAAATGTATTCCACTAGGTCTATTATTTGAAGATGCACATGTTTAGTTATCCTCTCACTTGTTTCACCAACTTGTACTGATAATGAATTAAATATATGCACAAATGTGGAACACTAGGAGTTTCTAGTTCAAAAGTAAGGCATAAGATACAAGTGAAAAATTATGCCTTTTTGAATAAGGCCACAAGATGATGACAAATACCAGCTACTTTAATAATTCAACAAATCAAGTAATGAAACACTACATTTTTAGTTGCAGAAACTGGGCTAGGAAGAGGACAGACAGGTCCAGATGATACTTCATAAATTCACTACAGAGTTTACAAGGTGGAGTCACTAATCACCTTCCCAATACCCACCTTTCTAGAAAACCTTATGCCTTTAGGATGGCAATTGAAGCCAGGCTTAGGATGAATTTGCAGACACCCATCTAATCATCAAAACATTTAAGTCTCTCAAGCTGGTGCTGTCATTTGAAATTTGCAGAGCCAAGAGAAATAAAGCATGCAGAGACACATTTCCCCTTGAATGTCAGCCAGAGCAGGGGAATAAGGTGCTCCACTGGGGCAGGGGGTACTCAACTCTGCAGGACCAGCAAACTGGCCACTTGCTACCACCCAAGTCTCATCATGAGGAAATGGCCTAATGAGGGATTGATGGACAGGAACAAATAGGTGGAGGGCTTCCACTTCACATGGAAATTCCCAACTCCTGCAAACAATGAATAAATGAATAAGCCAAATGGACGCAGGTACAGGAGCTCTCAGGCTCAGTCCTGCAGGAAAGGGACAAAAAATATAGTCTGCCTTAAAAGAAAGGGAGAGTACCAGTTTGTTTTACTTATTTTTTTTGTTTCCACTGTTTGTCAATCATTCAAAATTTGGCAACATTCCCACATACAGTGTAGCTAATTAAGTTTCCTAAACCACCTAGTGCCACAAAATATGGATTAGGCAGTATGGAACTTTGTCAACATTTAGTGATTAACTTCATACCGAGTGGCTGTAGTAACCATTTCAGTTTGTGATTTGAAAGAAAACGCATGACTATTCACTGTAATGCTAGATATGCAAATACAGTTTTAGCAAAATAACCAGGAACACCTGCCATTATAGCCGGAAGCACCATGCAACCCACAAACACACACACTTCCCCAGGCTGCTAAACCCTTATACTATACTGCCATACCTGAATACTCCAGTTCCAGATTAAACTAAACAGTAATAAAGTTGAAAACCATGGGGAGCTTTTGACAGCTCTGCCTCTACTCACAGATCCAATGTTATCAGGATTTCCAAGATGGCTGCAGCTTTCGTACAAGGGATGGCTTCCAGTAATTTAGAAGAGAAAAGAAGTCAAATGTGCTCAAAGCTGATTAAAATAAATAAAACATTGAAGGACTATATCAACTCAAATAAGAAGGGCTCGAAAAATGGAAGACACTTTAAACATCTATTCAGATGAACTGATGAAACTGCAAAAAAC